>NC_053433.1:110499970-110635961 GCF_007990345.1 Gossypium hirsutum
AATTAAGACAAAGTGACGCTCCAATTCACTAAAGTATTTGGCAGAACCCATGGTGGAGTGCCTCAGATTACTTAACCAAAATAGCTGCAGCTAGTGCTTAATATGGTTAGTTGCTTTGCTTATGTAGTAGCATGTTTTAATGGAACTTATGTTTTCCCCTGGTGCTTTTAGATGGACTCTGAAAATGGTTATCTACAACTATACTAATATGCCGTAATTTTCCTTTCTTGGATCTACTATTAATAAAGGTCTTAAAGAATGAGAAATGAAATCAGCAAAAGGTTTTAACAAATAATGACGAACTTCAACACCATGTATTTTCTTTCTTTCTTTATTTTGATATTGAGTTAATTTATGCTGCTCTTGCAATAATTTCTATAATGTTACTATTAAGAATGTTACTGCGAAATTAATGTAACAGCCAAGATTGCGACCACGTTCATGGGATTATCACATCCAGGATTAAAGCCCATTCAGAATTCATAAATTCTTCAGTTGATAAAGCTACTCGAATGGTGCGACCAGTCTCATCTTATGAAGGGACAGTTAGAAAGCTATCAGTTATCCAACAAAAGCGTCAGAATGGGATATCATTGGCTGGGAATCTGTTAGCAGTGAGCCCTGTCTCACCTGTGATGGCTCCTACAGGAAAAGCACAGGCTGCTGCAAAAGAGCTTCTTAATTCAATTCTGGACTCTGTTGTTCGGATATTGGTGAGACGTTTAATTATTATAATTATTGGAAATACAACTATATCAAAAGTTACAATTAGAGTCAATCATTACATCCATGTATCACTAAATAAGTGAACTATGAAACTAACAAAGCAGAAAACATCTAGACAATTCAATAGAAACAATAAATCTATACATGGTGTGACTTGAACCTGGGACCTCATGTTCCAGGGCCTCCTCCTCCTTGCTATTTCATTTACTCTTAAATTAAAATCTGAAACGAAATCTCTGAGCTGTAATTGGTCAGGAAATCATATTGTTATTGGAGAGCTTATTGAGTCGAAATCGTCCCCGCAAAGTGATACAAAGATTCTAAAATCGATGTCAACAGATGCATACCTTGATTCTAAAGCATCTCATTTTAGTATTGGCTTTTCGTTGACAGTTTTACAGGTCATCTATCTTATCCAGTGCTTCATATTCACCAAGTTTCTTTTAGAATGGTGTTGGCCTGATAACTTCTTGTTGACTTTATTTCTTCAATTTACAATTTTTGTTGAATTATGTGATGCAGAGTGAATGCCAACAACTCATATGTGAGATTCTTCGAGCAACCCCTGAGGCTGCATCTGCAGACGCTGCTGTACAAACTGCCAGGCTTGCTAGCAAGGCTCCTACAAAAGAAAAGAGGCAAGTAACTAGAGTCCCTTGTGTTAGTACTTGGAGGAAGAGATAAAGTAAGGATTCAGTTATAGTTCCCATTAGTCATCTCTACTTGCTAACATAGAAATTTATTTTTTCTTTTTTCCTTTGAGAAAGGAGGGGGGGGGGGAGTGCAGTTGCTCCCATATATACCTCCTCTTATATTTAGGAAGGGGTGAGAAAGAGTAAGTGCTTCAACAATATTTAGTAGATCACTAAAATAAGACCTATTTATAATTTTGGTATGGGGTTTATTGTGAAGAGAGCGAGTGTGAATATTGATGATGTTGGTGTTGGAGGATTTCAGAAGTTATCATTTTATTTTGGATTTTATGTGGAAGAATTTGTATGTGACATCATGATGGCAGTGAGCTGCGGAGATATGGTTTTGGATTTAAATATATTCCAGCTGCATGAAGTGAAAGTTTTTCCTCCCTCTCATTGAACCACTTGATAGTCTTTGCAGTTTTGCATCTTTTCTTGAGAATTATCTCACATTTTCAAATAAAATCCAACTGGAATTATCTCCTTTCATTAGCCATTAGAGTAGCTGTTTAATAGATTACTCTTTGTTTATTTAATTATAATTAATTCATTACCTTTTTGCAACAAGTGATATAAATTGTAATCTAATCCCTAAAGTTAGCATTTATCTTTTGGGGTGTGAAATTATTCTTAGCTATCAACAGAAAGGCATATGATATTGTCCACACCCTCAAAGAGCATTGTGTGTGTTTGAATTGTTGAGTAATGACTGAAAAATAGAGTATGTGATGCTATTCAATAGCAGCCATGATGAGTTAAATGGGTTTTTAAGTCACCATTTATTCCCCAGCATATTTCATTTGGTGCAAGAATGCCTTTGTATTGTCTCTGCTTCCATCCTCGGTTCATTGTTAGAATATCAGTTGACAATAAAGATAGAAAAAAATTTCTAAACCAGGGTGCCATGACTTCCAAAATGAAAAAATAAATCAGCTGAATTGCTGGAATCAGTTGTAATCTTTTATCATCAGAACTAAAATCATTGCTAAAGTGAAATACCATTTTCATCATAAGTACAGCATTGCATAAATAAGAAATCAAAATGGTTAGCGTTCTTCTATTAGTTCTTTTCTGTATGCTACATATTGTGCTGTTATTTCTTTAAGCAGTTTTATCTGATTTCATTAAATCTTAGGTTTCTTGTCCTTTACATTTAAGCAAGGGCATCTCCATTTATAGCCATTTAGTTTATGGTTGGATGCTTAACATAGCATTAGAGCCCAAGTTTGTTGTTATGTTGTTTATTTCCCTTTACATTTTTATGAACATGTTAGGTGTATTAATATTGGTTTATAGATGATGGAGAGTATTAAATAGTTTTATCCCATGCCTATTAAGGCTTTAGTTTGCTCTGGCTTTATTTTAGGGGCTTCTATCCGATAGCATATTGGTTTTAGGATAGCTGCTTAACATATGCCTATTAGTTCTCTTATTGGTTATTTTTCATACAAGCTTGAAAGTTAATATGTTTGGCTACAGTGATGGGTCAGAAGATGGCCTCACTTTTGCTTTCCGTTTCACAGACGCCACCTTATCAGTTCCTAACAAGGGTATGCTAAATTTGAATTACTGCAAACTTACTAAATTATTATTAGCTCTTTGTCCATGATTTATCTAAATTTTTTAATTTTGATATATATTATTTTCTCTTATCAAATTTAGTTTATTGTTTGGTGTAGCTCCTTTTTGTGATTATTAGTATTAATCAGCCAAGAAAAGCTTTATGTCTGCCCAGTTAGGTAAAATTCTATGCTGATGTGTTTACCATTTGAGTTTACATCCTTAAGAGTGAAAATAGTAGCAATTTTTGATAGTATAGGAAATACAAATGGTAAGAGAAACATAAATGAAAGGAAAATTCTTCTCATTTCTAAAAACAAAAACGTGTCATAGAAGTTTGTTGTTCTTCATTGTAAACATTGTAGAGTTATAGTTCCTACTTATATTTAACTGACAGTTTGCGTTTTAGTGAAAGTTTCATTGAAGGTATAGTATATTTAGCTAGCAAGGGGAAGCCTATTGAAAATTTCAGTTAGCTCTCAAAATGTGAAGTTCAGTGGTTTGGTTCTTTCAAATGATGTCAATTTCTAATCCAATTTGTTTGATTTACCAAGCAGTTGGAGTGGGAGATTTTTTGTTTTGTTGATTTAATAGATGTTCTCTCTCGCCCCCCATTTTTTCTTTGCGGCAGCAAGTTCTATTTGTGTGGTGATTGGAAAATTTTCTTTCCCTTGTTATGTTTCAATTTTTTTAGGTGTAACTTTTTTCACATAATTATATTGACCATGTCTCTATCATTATTTGTTATTGAATGCCTTGTCTACTATATAGGAGTTGAATTTAAACACCAGGGGGGATGGAGTAAGAAGGGTTCCGATGTCTCACAAGAAGGCTATGGCTCTGCAGCTGTCTTGCCTGAGCAAGGCATGTATCTAGCGGCATCTGTATACCGGCCTGTTCATCAGGTTTGAGACCTTGAGAATCAAATATTTATCCTTTTGAAGTATATTCTTTATTACATGTTCATAGTAGCGTATTCAAGGTTTGCACCTATTCCTTGCACCTTAGACCCTTTTGGTGATGCACATTTATTAGGCACACACCTGCTGCACGTAGGTGTACTTTTTTGCAAGGCGATAGGCCTAAAAAGTGCGCCTGATTAAAGTTTTTTTGGTGTCTTTTATTTTAAAAATCTTCCATTAGGTGTATGTTTACTAATAAAAAAAGGGGACAGTATCAAACTCTATTCTTTGAGCATTGAACAACAAATATAGAGCATCGCTGAAGACAAAGTATTCCAAAAATAAAGAAGAATTGCTTCTATTGTATATCAAATGATAAAATATACACGACGACATAGTCTAAGGAAGGTTAGCATAATTACAAAACAATAAAATCACAAAATTCAAGCCTAAAATCACTTTATCAAATTTGTCAACAATTAAGGTTCTGCTGTCAAATTCAATTTGCTTAGCATTCCCCTCAAGTTGGTGCATAAAAATCACACATGCCCAACTTGCAGACCAAATTATGGTACATTTTGTTGCTAAGTCCATTGGTGAACACATCAGCTAACTGCTTCTTAAAAGCTACATGGCCTAAACTCAAGGCACTAGTAATCAACTTTTCGTTAATGAAGTGTCAACCAATCTCTATATGCTTTGTTTGATCATGTTGTACCAGGTTATGGGCTAAACTGATGGCAGCTTTTTTGTCACAATATAAGGATCATTTTCCTTTTCCTAACAACTTTAATTCTTCCATTACTTTCTGTACCCATAGAAGCTCACAAACGCCTTGAGTCATTGCTCTATACCCTACCTCAGCATTTGATTGAGAAACAACACTGCGTTTTTTGCTTCTCCAAGTGACCAAGTTCCACCCCCCCCCTCCAATCTTGTGAAATAGATACAGAGAACAAGAACAAGGCAAAGGCTCTATAGGAAGGGGACAAGGAATCATGAGAAATAAAGTTAAAAATAGGATGTTTGATACAAGACCCAACACATTTTCTTTGAGCAATAGTTAAATCTAATTTATTAGTGGATTTAGGGATTAAGGATGACTCACCAAAAAAAGATTCTTGCCGCGGATTAGGTTGCATGATGGCTTCTTCCATTAATTGTACCATACGATTTTATATGTTATTTTTAATTTAAATATAATATTTAACATATGTTTAATAACATCATTAAAGAATTAGATTAGAAGTTTAAAACAAATTTAGATAACAAAAAATATTTCTTGCTTAGCCTAGTTTAACTATTTCTTGCTTAGCCTAGTTTAACCCGTCTAACTTTCTATGTTTCTCCTGATATTAATAAAAATATTTTCAAATTAAAAAATCCAAATTGATTCAAACTTTAGAAAACTATTCGGACTAAGCTCTCAAATTATATACATTATCTCACTTTTAGACGTCTATTCATAACAACTTATTTTTGTAAAATCAATATATATTTCAGTCTTACAATATTTCTAACTTCACTATTAGCATCTGCATATATATTGACCCCCTCCCCTCCCCTTTTACCAATATTCCTGGCTTCGTCCCTGCCTTGCTCCTAAGGAAATATAAAGGTTCTAGTGCCTAGGGTGCTTTTTGTGCTCTTGACAACACTGATTTTATAGATGGTTCTGTAAATGGCCTTTATTTTTTATTCTGATGACTGGTGCAGTTTACAGAAAGGCTTGCTTCAATGCTGCCAAAAGGTATTCCCAGCTTGGGTAAGTCTCCGTTTTATGTTTGTATGTCATACAAAGAAGAGTCACTTTGTGTAAATGATATGATAAGTCTTTAAAGGATAGCTGTTAGCCAAAGCATATAAGTACCTTTAATTTTTCACTCTGTGCTCTTCTTTTTTTCTATCTCTTGTTTGTAATGTTTGAGTTTAAAGTGAGATGCGGGGGGAGAATAAACAACCTTTTTCTTTCTATAAGTATTATCATACGGATATAATTATTAAGGTTCCAAATGCTTTCATCCTTGTTCCTTGCTGTGGCATCTTTAAACGCTATCTGTGCTGATTCTTTTACTGAAAATTGTTTCCCCTCCTTATATCTATAGATGAGGTTTTTCCAATATTAATTTTGTAGGAATTATTTGTTGCATTTTTTTCATTATTTATTGCACGAGGTTAATGGCTTGCTTGAGTTTTTCCAAGGTTCTTAGTAGTGATATCAATTTTTGGTAATTATTTCTGGTTTGAAGCTGGTTATATATTATTGGATCATGGCGATCATTATATGTGTGCTTTGACTAATCAAATCTTGGTGGTAATATATTTCACGCTGTGTGTAAGTAGAAATTTTTGTTCATTTCATCAAATCTAGGTGAAATTTGTAAATTATGTGCCCCAACTCTTTTGCAAGTGAGCTGTAAATTTGTCATTGATGTTCTTTTGTATCATTAAATTTCTATAATTGCAGGAATGATGGATTGCTAGCCTTTGTGGAGAACTTTGTGAAAGACCACCTTTTACCAACTATGTTTGTTGACTACCGGAAAAGCGTACAAGCAGCTATATCAAGCAAGTTCTGTAACCATTTAAGTCCCACAAGGCATTAATTGTCAAATTTCAATCCATGCCCTATAATTGCTTTAACTGTCAACTTGATTGATTGAAAACTCTGTTTACCTTTCTCATTTTTCATTAATCATATACTGTTGGTAATTCAATATTCAGTATCTTATGATGGCTATCACAAGAAATATAGGGAGGGGTCTGATCTAAGTTTGATGGATGTGAACTAGGTTTGCTTCACCAATGTTAGTCGGTACTCTGAAAGATGGTTAGCACAATATAATTAAAATGTGTTTAAATAAAGCAGCAATGTAATTAGTGGAATGCTCAGTACTAATTTACAAGGATTGGATGGAAGAATATTTGCATGTTCATCTTTTTGAGTACTGAAGTGTAGTAATTTCATTTAGAAAGCGGAGAATATTGAGAACCATGCTGTGACAAGTGGGTTTGTATTAGGAAATTTGGGGTTCAATAATGAACATCAGTTGTATTGCATATGCGATGCTCCAGTTTTCGTTCCATCTATGTTTCTCCTTTAAAACTCTTAACCTGAAATGTTTTTTACAGGTCCCGCTGCATTTCGGCCACGGGCACATAATCATGCTTCATATGCTTCATCCATTGAGAAGGGTCGACCTGTCTTGCAGGGGCTTTTGGCCATTGATTATTTAGCAAAAGAGGCAAGTGTATCCTGTCCTTATTTCTGTAATAAACTATTTTTTCTCTCCTTCCCGTCTAATAATATTATTACCTTTTCTTTTCTTTTTTTTTGCAATAAGTGAGTATTGGATTCTTCATTTTATTTTCTTTTGTATATTCGGGTAAAGGTTATTCAGCATTTTTCTTTGTTGTCTTGAACATCTTCCATACATGCTTCAGGACCATCTACTTCTACAGCTGTTCCTTTTTCCTAATAGTTAATTTTACTCAAACTCTAGGTTCTTGGTTGGGCTCAAGCAATCCCTAAATTTGCTGCTGACCTTATGAAGTATGTGCAAACTTTTCTCGAACGAACATATGAGAGATGTCGTACCTCATACATGGAGGTTTGGATTCTTCTGTATGCATGTCTGTCCTTATGTTTGCTTTTAACATAATTTTAGTTTTTGTTGATTTTTTTATGTCAACCAGCTCTTATTAGTTTAGGTGTGTCTATTTTCTGAAATTATGAAGGAAGAAAATTTTGTGCAAGGATGCGGGGGGAGGGGTAAAATTTTCTATTTGTTTTGCTTTTCAAATAAATTAATGCTTTCTGTCATTTTTAGTGAGAATATAATAGAGAAGTTGTCTCTAACTTCTATTTTTGTCCATGCTACTATGCATATGGTAATCAACAATTTACACTCGTAAACATTTTTGTTAACATTTCAGGCAGTTCTTGAGAAACAGAGTTACATGATCATTGGGAGGCATGATATTGATAAATTGATGCGACTTGATCCAGCTAGTGCATGTTTACCCAATGCATTTAGTCAGTCAAATGTGAGAAATAATTCTTCTGGTGCTGGAAGCATTGACGTTGAATCAGAACTGAGTGTCCTTCTCCTAAATTTGCGTCCTATTAGGCAGGTAAACATATGCCTGGTGACACTTCTGCCCTACTGGTTCGAAATTTCTTTTTGAGTAAATTTCCTAGCCATGCACTATTTGATCTTCCAAAGAATTGAATCCATCATGCATTTTTGCTTTACCTGTGAATGAAACCTAGGTGCCATTTTTTATATAATTTTGCTCAAAGCATCAGTTGAAGTTATTCATTTTTCTCTTACCACATCTCATGTGCAGGAGAACCTAATTCGTGATAACCATAAAATTGTTTTGCTGGCATCCTTGAGTGATTCATTGGAGTATGTAGCAGACTCAATTGAAAGGCAAGTTCATCCATCTCACTTAAGTTGGTACTTGGATTTATTGAGCAATGTTGTAAAGTGACAATGGGTTTTAAATAGTATTTTATAATGACATAAGGAGCTATTAATATGGACAAGAGACATGGGATCTACTCCCTGCTTTCCAGAATATGCATCTCAATGTTTATCTACATATACCCATGAGTTATGAATACCTTATGCAAGCAGCTCGTTACTGTAGTGATTCAGTCATGTACTTATAGATCCAGGTAAAGTTGATGATTCATTTGTAACCTAAATTGTATTTGAGGAGTCACGATAGGCCATTAACATTTGTAACCTAAATTTGTATATGCAACCAAAGGGGGCTTTGCTTTCAAAGAAAATCAAAATGCTACGCCATCAGTATCTTCATATTTTTACATTTTTCCTCCTTCTCTTGTCCTTCTATACATAGATACAAAGAGTGGCATATCTTTTTGCACTTTATGTTATTAAAGGAGCAGATGCTTCTGCAAGATTTGTTTGTGATAACAAACAACTATGCATTTGAGAACTTCCTATTCGTAAATTTTCTGCTGTTTCTTACATTTTACACATATCTAATGCAACATGTAGACTTGTACAAGTGTCGCCACAAAATGTGGAGGGTGGCAACCCTAGCCAAACAAGCAGTTCCCCTGCTAGGGATCTGGCGTTGTCTGCAAACGAGTACAGAAAACTAGCAATTGATTGCTTGAAAGTTTTACGTGTGGAGATGCAGTTGGAGACAATTTTCCACCTGCAGGTTTTGTCACAATAGCATAATTCAGAAACACTTGAGAAGCCAGTAAGTCTGTAACTAACTAAGCATTATGGCTCTAACAGGAAATGACACATAGGGAATACCTGGAAAACCAAGATGCAGAAGAGCCTGATGATTTTGTTATTTCACTTACTGCACAGGTCACTTTCTCCAACTCTTATCAAATTATATTTTTGTTCCATTGGCCAGTTTTACAGAAACTTACGTCAGTTTTAAATTTCCAATGGATAATTTGTCCATTTGTCCATGCTTCTTTAAGTTAGAATAAAGTTCTAACATACTAAGTGGCTAAAAAAACACCTCATAAAACCTCACGGCAGTATGATAGAGTTTGGCTGCTGGCTTAATATAAAGGGCTCTTAACGTTCAGCTTATCCTTGGCCCGCATCTTGGGTTTGTCAATGTCAGTGAAGAAAATGAAGTGAAAAAGTGTTGGGCATTATTTTCTTGGAACTTTATTTTTGCATAGAAAAAATGATCAGATTGCTTGGAAAATCTTAATCCTGCATTTAATTTTCCATTAGTACCCCAATTTCAGAGGTTCAGAAGCTTGATTTTTCAATGAATAATATAAGGCTATCATCGTTTAAGTTTCTCCTCTTCGTTCTCTGTATGTATAGATAACACGCAGGGATGAAGAAATTGCGCCTTTTGTTTCTGGAGTGAAGCGGAATTACATATTTGGTGGAATATGTGGTACTGCTGCAAATGCATCCATTAAGGTTGGAAGTCATTGCAAAGTTTAACTTTGAGTCTATAATTTGTGCATTATTTATATTTGTTTCCATTTTGTATAGAATAGCACCTACTTTATTCCTCTTACCAATGGGAGAATACTTCTGATTAGGCTTTGGCCGACTTTAAATCTATCAACCTGTTTGGAGTTCAGCAGATATGTCGGAATTCAATTGCTCTAGAACAGGTTAGTATGTCTTTCTTTTCAGAGGGGATGCTGGGATGAATGATTTTCTTATCTCTGAAGGTGCTTGAAATAATATGAAAATATTCCCATTTATGTGTGTGTGTGTGTGTGTTTTGCAGTTTGTCCGTTGTATAAATTAATTACCAATAAAGAGGATTGCCTTGTCTTTTGAGTCCAGTCTCAAGTTTCCTTCATGTCAAGCTTATAGTCTTTTGAGTTCTGCCCTTATGTTCAAACCAATCTTGTCAAGTTAATGGTGAAACCTATGTCATTTGCGCTCAGCAGCAAGTCAAACATGGGTTTTTGGAAGACAGTCGCTGTAAGTTTTTGTAAGATTTGAGTTATATTCTAGAGCTCAGTCCCTGCCCTCTTTGAGGCGTATGATATGTGTTCTGACATGATTACTTTTCAACAAATGAAGAGTCAAAGCAACATAGGATGCAATAATATCCGTGCAGTGACTGCAATCAGTCTTTGTTAATTGCAAAGAGGCACTTATTAATACCTGAAATAATAGTACCGTATATTCCGTGGTTCAAATTAAAATGATCTATTTCCTATAAAGCTTAATACAAATCATAGTTGGTAGCTCTTAGGTTCTCGCATGTCTGAGACAGTGATGATTCCCTTTTCCAGTTATTCGCTCAGATCTTTACTTCCGTACACCCTTTCCTCCTCTTCTCATTTCTTCCGGTTAGTTTTCTTGTCAGACAAGGATGATGTATTCTTGTGAAAAAAAGGATCTAGGTTATGCTTGCTCATGGCTGTCACAACCCAATCCTTACCTGTAATTAGCCTTGGATTTGACTTTGTTGCTATGTTTGACCAAGAGTTTGAAAAATAAGCTCAATCCTTGCATTCCATGTCAAACTGTCAAAAATCTAAATGTTCGGATGTATGCTTACAGTTCCAGTTTTATGTGCACAAATCAATCTTCTGATTTACAATCTCTAATCCCATTACAGACTCTTGCAGCAATCCCTTCAATTGACAGTGAAGCTGCAGAGCAGAAGTTAGAGCATGTTCGAACCTATTATGAACTATTAAATATGACATCCGAGGCAAGATATCTGAACTCATAGTCCCTTTCTCATAATTATCGAATAAACAGTTTCATCATTCCAAATTATTTGATCTATCCATGCTTGCAGGCCTTGCTCACCTTCGTTACAGAGCATGAGCACTTGTTTACACCTTCAGAGTTAGTAGCACCGACTACCCCTCCTAGTTGGACCTAAATATTTTGCATATCCGTATATCCTTGAATCATGCTGTTGTTTTGACAGGTACATTAATCTTCTAAAAGTCCAGATTCCCGGAAGAGAGGTACCTCTCGATGCACAAGACCGAATGAAAGAAATTTTGTCCCATTAGCACTCAAAACCGACAATTTCATCCTCCGAAATCGTATCTTTTTCTTGCATATAGAGCGGTGCGTAGCCTTTTCCATGGAAGTTATCTTTCAGCATGTCCATCAATAAATTGAGGCTTGTTCTATTATTGCCTTTCTTTGGTTGATGGTTGGTGATAGACATAAAAAAAAAATGCAAATAAAAAAATGTGGCTACGTTTAGCCGGGGTCGGATTTAGATCGAGCTTATGTATGAATTCCATTATACTTGTAAATAAACAATTCCAACCTATTTATATCTATTCATGTTATTTCTTACTACAAAATGTAAAATGTAATGTTTACCCTATATTATTATATATTTATTCTTTTTTAAATAATATATTTCACTTCGTACGAAATAAATTACATAAATATAAAAAAAAAAAGATTATTGTAATTAAAAACAAAATGGACCGGTGCGATGTCTGGATTTGAATTCATTTGGAATATGGTTAGTAAATATAATATTTGGAATTAAACCTTATCTTGTACCTGCATACTAAATCAAATAATTTCCTATATTACTTTTAATTTTTCATTATCATTCATAATTAAAAAGTTGAATTATAGGTGTACCTTTTGAGGATATCCTTTTGGTTTTATACAAAGCTCAACCTTTCTTAAATTAATCTCCTTTCATTTTAAAATTCAGCGACAAACTTGAATTATGGGAGCACTGAATTTAATATTTGGTTAAAATTTAAAAGAGATAAGATCTTAGGTTTGGCTATTTTAATTACGATTTTCAAAGCACATTGTACCATTTTCTCTCTCTTTCTTTCTTTCTTTTTCTTTTTATTTTATTTTATTTTTTAATTTGAAAATTCTACTTGTCCAACTTTTACTAGCATATATTAATGTACATCCAATCCCAAACCCCAAAGTTCATTGCATTTAATTTTTTTTAACAAAAACCTTAATCTTTTTCTAGCCAACTAAGTCTGCAACAAATAAAAACCCTAATAATTTCTTTGGTTTATACATCAAATACTAGGTAGGCACTCCTTTAATGAATCTATAGAACTCGAAATATTAATTATTGGAATTGATTTAATAAATGTTTTGAGAAATTAAAAGCTACTAAATAGGCAACAGAGTAGATGAGAATAACCACTTAAGACTTATGTTTTAATATATTTATAATTTAAATTTGAAGTTTTTTAAAATTTCACTCTACATTACGAGTGAATTATTTTTTAAATTTATTTTAATTTTAAGTATTACTACGTCTAAATTTTATCTAAATATATTTTAATTTTCAGTCTCCTTATACTTCATACTAAATTTTTATTATAGTTACTTATTTATAATTGTATTTATAAACTCTTTAAAATATATATATTTCCCATAAAAATTTTCCAATGGTAATTGAATAATCCTTTACTAATAACAAGAAATTTTACTAAAGAGGCTTTTAAAATGGATGAATGTATATATAGCCAATGCATTGAATTAGTTGATGATTTTAGTCCATTGGCATAAATTATTACAATTATACTCACAGTGTATATCATCTATTAAAAATAAAAAAAATATTATTTTAAAATTATTCATCAAAAGAATAATAGATGATTTTTGTATCAAATACTAATCTAAAAGAGTGTGATAAAATAAGGGTGTTTAATTGTTGGTGGGAATAATAAGAAAGGGTAAATTACACCATCAGTCACCCAACTTTCGGGTAGCTGACAAAACAGTCACCTAGGTTTCATTTCAGTCACTCAACTTTCGAAAAGTTACAAAACAATCATTTTTGTCGTTTTTCGTCACAGACGTCACGGCAAAGTGACATGGCAGTTGACGGGATCGTTGGAGTCACAAAACAGTCCAACTAGCCGGTTACTCTCACTTAATAGCCCTACCAGCAACATTTTAGGGTTAGAGAAAAAAAAAGAAAAAGAGGAGGAGAAAAAGAAGAAGAAGAAGAAGAAGAAGAAGAAGAAGAAGAAGAAGAAGAAGAAGAAGAAAGAGAAGAGGAAAAATGGAGATGCCTGAAGTGATTCTGGTGTGCTATTGTGGAAACTCAGCCAAGTTAAACACGTCTTGGTCCAATGACAACCTAGGTAGGAGGTTTTTTGGGTGTAAAAAATTTGGCTCTGGATTTCGAAAACCATGTCGATTTTTCAATTGGTTTGATCCGCCATTGACGCCTCGATCACGAATTATGGTTGTTGGGTCTTCTGAAAAAAGTGAAGACATTGGAGGACGTAAGGAGGAGGGAGAGAAGGACCTGGTTTTTGGTGCTTGTATTTGTAACTTTGTTGTTGTTTTTTAAACCTTAAAAATCAGCTTATGTTTTTGTTGTTAGCATTGAAAACCAACTTATGTTTTGTAATATTGCTGCTGGTGTATTGTTGCTTAACATATGTTATACATGGCTGTTGGTATACATGGTTAACCAGCTGATGTTGTTGTTTACAAACACTTGAAAGACTTGAAATGAGATATTTTTGTTGATTACAAATTGTTTTGTAATATTTTTGTTGCTTACAACAGTTAAAAGAGAAGATAACAGATGGAAAAACACATGTATTTCTCAATATTCAAAATGCAGAAAAAGATAACAGATGAAAAAACACATGTATTTCTTAATTCTCACACATTTGTTTTTTCAACACTCATATGTTAGAAGATAAGAGATAACAAAAATAGTATGGATCAATACTCATATATTATGGCCAAAACGCCAAACTGTTTATAAAAGGAATGAGGGGCAAAATATTGCCAAATTTTCCTACAATTCAACACAAGTGAACAGATGTGAATTGTAGGGAAATTTACAAAAAATTCCAGTGACTATATGCCTAAGTTTATCAACAGTAGCAATCATAGGCAAATTTACAAAAAAGTTATCTACCTAAGTTAACAAATTTACACATTTTCAAAAAGTTAACAAAATAAGGTTTGTTTACATCATCATCAATGATCTATCATGGATGACCCTTGAGTAGGATACATCCATCTAACAGTGGTTGGTCTTCTCTTGAATTGGAGCTTTTCTCTTAGGGCAGCTTGTTGATAAGTTAGGGCACTAGGTAACTGAGTTGGGCAGCTTATTGAGTTGGGGTATTCTCTTGCTAGTTTGGGGTAGCTTGTTGCTGAGTTGGGACACCAACTTTATGTCTTTTGACCTACAGGAACAAGAGAAATCTGTCAAACAAATTCATAAATAGAAGTATACAAAAACTTAAGGTAAATGAATTACTGGAATGTTTTGGCCAACTTCCCCTTTGCAACTCTTCTTATTGTGGCCTATTCTTTTGCATTTACTGCACCTCATGTCCACCCCTCTCTTGCTCAACCTTTCTATTGTTTGTGTTTCATCAGGTTCTTTCCTTTTCACCTTAGTAGTTCTACCAGGTGGTCTTCTTAGAGTAGGAGGCAGTATTGGTAGCATGTTTGACAAAGAGGACCATTGTTTAGAACCTCTTACTGGACTTATAAAGTTGGAGTATTTGAAGCTGAGTTTGCTTGGTATACCAGATTTGTACATAGTTCTCTGGGAACTCATATTTTAGATAAATGACAGCCAAAACATGCATGTAAGAGATTCCAGTAAGATCCCAATTCCTGCAAGAGCAGTAATTCTCAACTAAGTCCACCACATGCTGGCTGTCAGGACCACATTCAACTTGATACTTGTCCCCACCAGCATGTGATGGAACACACCTAAAAAATAGTTAGCATGCTTAAAAAATAATCACTAAAACAACTTTTTGAGTAACCCTACCAACAATGATACACACACACCCCCTAAAATAATTTAATACAAACACAACCATTTTTGTCATGCACATGGCAAACAATAACAGACAATAACCAGCACAATAAAAAAGGTAAATAAAAAATTTTGATTTTACCACATACAATATAGCAGCTTGGATACAAACAATGACAGATATACGTAGCAAACATCAATTTGATAATGGCATTCAAATTTTGATTTTGCTACATACAATATAGCAGCTGGGATACAAACAATGGCAGGCATACACAACAAATATCAGTTTGATAATGACATTCATACAATGACAGATACAAATAATAAACATCATGCACATGGCATACAATACACATTATATGTCATACACTTTAATAACAAATAAAATCAAAATCAGAATTAGTGAGTGTTTCAAAATTGAAATCAAAATCGAAATAGAAATCAAAATCAAAATCAAAATCAAAATCAAAATCAAAATCAGAATCAAAATCAAAATTAAAATCGAAATAACCCTAAATCAAAATAACAACATTGAAATCCAAAAATTTAAAACTAAATGCAACAACTTACCCTTTAAAGTGGATGTAACAACATAGCTAGCTTCTCTTCTATTGCCCATTGTCGCTGAGAATCAAAAACATTGAATGGTTTCTGGTTTCGTCTTCTTTTCTCCCCAAACAAAAAAGACCAATCGTCCCCTTCTTAATCGATTATTAAAATGATTTTTAACCCTAAACTCTTCTTAATCTATTCCCAAATCAATTTCAACCCTAAAAAAACCCAAATCACAACAGGAATTTCCCCAAATTATTTTTTCCCCAAACCCCTTAAATCCTAATCTATTTCTAACCCTAAAACTAAACTCATAACCCTTTAATTTTTTTTCCCTAAACTAGCCATATCAGCTGCTCAGCCACATCACCAACGCGGCAAGTTAACTTGCCACATCAGCAGGTTAACTTGCCACGTCAGCGGTCCCATAAACCCCCTAATGGAAACTGTTAATCAGTGACCATTTTGTCACTTTTTCATAACGTTAGTGACTGTTTTGTAACTTTTTAAAAGTTGAAATGAAACTTAGGTGACTGTTTTAAAAGCTACCCCAAAGTTGATAATTTTAGTCCATTGGCATAAACTATTACAATTATACTCACAGTGTATATCATCTATTAAAAATTTTAAAAAATATTATTTTAAAATTATTCATCGAAAGAATAATAGATGATTTTTGTATCAAATATTAATCTAAAAAAGTATGATAAAAATAAGGGTGTTTAATTGTTGATGGGAATAATAAGAAATGATAATGAGGCTGTCTACCAAAAGGACTACTATAATTGATTTAAATGAGTAAATTAATTTTGAAAATTTGAAATAGTGGTTTGAACATAAGTCCAAAAGACTCCTTTGGTTGATACCACTTGCTAGTTGCTACCACGTGGTTTCATGTAACAGCACACCCAATCAAAACCCCTTTGTTTCCTTATGGGTTTAGGGTTCCAACACTTGTCACTTATATCATACCAATTATATTTTCTCCTAACTTCAAATATATAACTACATTATAACTGTATTAAATATTAACTCAATTAAAAAATCTTATAATTTTTTATAAAAATAATTAATATTATTATGAGAATATTTGTTTTATGTTTTATATAATATATATAAAGAAAAACTCAAAATAAATATTTTATAAAAAATCATTATAGATAATGAGGCTTGAATTTATCAAAGTTTCCAAAATCACAATTTTACTATTTTAATTAATGTCTCATTTGCTTTTCTATAAAAAAAATTAGATATTTACATAATTTTTTCTTCATAATCTAATATATATACATTTATATTATTATTTATGTGATTGACAATTAGAAAATTATTTATTGCTAAATAATTATTTAAAATGAATTTTACTAACCCAAATTACGAAATAAACTCTAAACCTTAAATTGTAATTGAAAATAATTCAATTAGGCTCAAATGAGTACTTATTAAATATTAAATCTAATTTAAATAAAATAAAAATGATGATGGGGGACGCCAAATTTGGGAGGTGCATAATGAATAAATATTGAAAATAAAAATGTCAGTATCATAAGTATTGAACTATCAACTCAATATCTACTTTTATAGCGGCATTTACATTCTTCATGTCATTTCATTTATTACCTATTTTTATTTTTTAACTTACCAATATTGTTAACATCATCACTATATTTTTTTAAATTTTTTATACTATAATTTCAACCATGCTTATAAAAAATAATATCTTTTTTCTGAGAAAAATATAAGTAAAAAAAAAATTAAAAATCACCTCATAGTCAATGAAGTCTTGCATGCGTGGACAAAGAGAAGTTACGTATTTATATTCGAGTCATGCAATACATAAATATTATATGCGGATTTTTCTTTAAGTTGCTCTTGGTTTAAGTTTTATGGTGTGTGAATTTTATTTGATTTTTAATTTATTGTATATGAAGATAATATAAAATTTGATATTATTTATAATTTCTCTTCAATTTTTAAATAAAAAAATAATGTATATGATTTCAACGTATTCAAATTTATGTCCTATTATATTAATAATAATATTAATATTGAATACATTTTATTTTAATATAATTTCAATTAAAATCTCAACACCATTGTTT
Source organism: Gossypium hirsutum (assembly GCF_007990345.1). NCBI lineage: Eukaryota > Viridiplantae > Streptophyta > Magnoliopsida > Malvales > Malvaceae > Gossypium > Gossypium hirsutum. The sequence goes on from NC_053433.1 coordinate 110,517,764, forward strand.
TTGTTTGCAGTCATGTGATGCCATTTCCCTCTCTCAAACTCATCAATTAATAATGATTTATCCATATTTCACTTTCACAATTTAATAATGCCAAAAATTAGGTGAAATCATGTTAATTGAATATATGGATATATTTATAAAAAAACTATATATTTTTCCATAAATACAAATTAAATTATTTAATCAAATAGAATCGAAACCGAAAAAACTGAAATTAATCGAAATTTTTTTTTTTTTGGATTTCTTTACCCAATTTGCTCATCCCTTCATGCAATGTCATCATTAAGAATACAAAAAGAAGAAAAAATCATAAAAGGAAAAAAAATCATCATGAAATTATGAAATGATATTTTGATTTTTTTAAATATTTCTTATTTTATATAATGATATTTTATATTAAAAATAAATTTTTTTGATTCCATAAAAAAAACCAGTATATTATTATGTTAGATTTTCTAATATTAATTATTGAAAAACATTTTAAAATTTTATAAACAAAATCTATTATTTCCCTTTTTAAGATTAATAAGAAGAAGAAGAAGAGGAATCAGCAAACAACAATAACCACAACAACAGTGACAACCAAAAACCCATGCTTAAATGTGAACCCAAAAGCCGAAAAACACAGTGGATTTTGTTCTTTTCAGCCAAAAAAGAGTGTTTTTTTTTCAGAGCTATAAAAATGGAAGCAGTGTAAACTGTAATGGAGCCTACCAACCCGTATATATCGTCAGATCCGTCCTTTCGGGTCCCCATTTTTGCCCTTTCTTCAGTACTTCACTGCTTCTGCTTCTTCTTCTGCTTCACCTTCTTTTTGAAAAACAATCAATAATTAAAACCCATAGACAAAGACACTGAAAGAGGAAAAAAAGCCCTTGTTTTAGATTTGAACTATATTTTCAATAGACAAGGGAGAGAGAAAATAAGGGGTCCATTTTTATTGGACAAAGAAAACAAACAAATGTGTTTTTTTAAAGCTTTTGGATCACTATGTTGGGTTCATATAATTTCTTTGAAATTTACTGAGTTAAATTTGGTTTTTTTTTTTTTGGGGGGGGGGGCATTGATGAAAACCTTTACTTTGTTTAGTATGCTTTTAAAAATGGGTCTTTATCAAATCTAACTTTTAATGGTAAAAGCTTAACTAGCTTCATTGTTTTCATTCTCTACCTTGATTGCAATACTGTGAGTGTTTGTCTCTTTCATTCTCAAACAGTTTATCAACTTTGCCTTCAAAAATATTCATTTGGGTAACTATTTTTATTGTTAAATGCCCCCTTGTTTTGCAGTCTGTTGAAGTTAAATTTGGTTTTTTTGATTGGTTTGGCACCCATAGTTTGAAGCCAAGTAAGTTCCTCAGATCTGAATTACCGTGGAAATTTTATTTTATTCTACTAAATTCAGAAGTGGGTCTTTATATCTAAACTTTCTTTCTATATTTAATAGTTTCTTTAGATCTGTAAGGGTCTTGAGATTATGCTTCACTCATTGCCCTTTTGGTTCTTTAATCTTTCAAATTTTCAAAACTTGGGGTCCTCTTTGTTCTTTATGTGTTGTACACTTGTATTTAGCTTTCATGACTTTAGGTTATATTGCATATATTACATATATTTTGCTTCTTTTTATTTCTTCTCCAACACACATTGCTGGTTGATTTTTTTTGTTCTTAGTGTTCCAAATAATTGAATCGTTTGGAAATATATGAATTTTTTTCTGCAATTGTTATTTCAAGTTTTTTCTTTCTTTCTTTTTTTGGCATTGATGTTTCTCAACTAAAACATTACTGGTATGGATTTATAGCATTAAATTGTGTATAAATTAAAATTAAAATTGCAGGTCTTCCTATGGTAATACCCTTTTTTTTGCTAATGATTAATTTCATTCCTTTTTATCTCAGAGTGGCTTCTTATACCTTGATTATATTCATGGGATTTACCTAATGGAGATGGGAAGTACCTTGAATATGGATTTCCAAGAAGATAGCGGCACGTTGGGGTCGCTTCCAGTGACAACCTCTAGAAATATGTCATCATCATCGTCGGCATTCTTTTCTGCGAACCAATCACCGTTCTTCTCTCCTAGATCATCAACCTGTCAGTTTTCAGAATCAACAAGGTCTGATGCTCAATGTGATAGTGCTAATTTAAGTGCTGATCCTCCAAGTTCCTGTTCCGGAATTCAGGGAACCGAATGCCACAGAAATGCTCAGTTTGATTGGCCAAATATGAAATTGGAACCTACTGCGTGTATTTCAAGTGACTTCCGGAAGTCCGACCATGTTGTCTCCAATGGCACCTTATCTAGTTATGGTCATGTAGGTGACAACGGTTACTATGACCTTATAGCAAAGCACAGAAAGCAAATGAGAAGCCACGACATGTCATTTTCCCCGGTTCCGATATCATTATCTTCTAACAGAAATAGAAGCTATGACATTTACATAGGTTTGCATGGTCGAAAACCTTCCTTACAAAGATTTGCAAATTGGCTCCGTGCTGAGCTGGAACTTCAAGGGATGAGTTGTTTTGTATCTGATAGAGCTCGGTTTAGGAGTTCTCGTAAGCTTGGACTTATGGAGAAGGCAATGGATGTTTCTTCCTTCGGGGTTGTAATTCTAACGAGGAAGTCTTTCAAGAATCCATATACTATTGAGGAGCTTAGATTTTTTTCAAGCAAGAAAAATTTGGTGCCAATCTATTTTGATTTGAGTCCCAGTGATTGTCTCATCCGGGATATAGTTGAGAAGAGGGGAGAGCTGTGGGAAAAACACGGGGGTGAATTATGGTTTTTGTATGGAGGGTTGGAGAAGGAATGGAAGGAAGCTGTTAATGGCCTCTTTCGAGTTGATGAATGGAAATTGGAAGCTCAAGACGGTAGTTGGAGAGACTGCATATCACGAGCTGTTACACTTTTGGCAATGCGGTTAGGAAGACGAACTGTTGTAGAGCAAATGATGAAGTGGAGAGAAAAGGTAGAAAAAGAGGAATTCCCATTTCCTCGAAATGAGAACTTTGTTGGCAGGAAGAAAGAATTGTCCGAGCTAGAGTTTATACTTTTTGGTGACATTAGTGGAGAAACGGAAAGAGATTATTTTGAGCTCAAAGCTCGATCTAAGAGAAAGAATTTGATGATTGGCTGGAGCAAGAGCAGTTCAGTAGAGGAAAGACTCGGGAAACGACAGTGGGGGAGTGGCAGTAGGAAGGGTAAAGAACCAGTCATTTGGAAAGAGTCGGAAAAGGAGATTGAGATGCAAAGCACTGAAAGGCAACAGAATCAAAGACCTAAAGGTGGTGGATGGACTTCACGGAGAAAGAAATCAGCAAAAATTGTATACGGAAAGGGCATTGCCTGCGTAACTGGGGACTCGGGAATAGGGAAGACAGAGCTTCTTCTGGAATTTGCCTACAGATATCACCAGAGGTATAAGATGGTTCTATGGGTAGGAGGGGAAAGCCGGTATATTAGGCAGAATTATCTAAATCTCCGATCTCTTTTAGAGGTTGATGTTAGGGTCGAAAATTGCACAGACAAAAGCAAGATGAAAAGCTTCGATGAGCAGGAAGAGGCTGCCATTTCTAGAATCCGGAAAGAGCTAATGAGAAACATACCTTTTCTGGTAGTGATTGATAGTTTAGAGAGTGAAAAGGATTGGTGGGATCAAAAGCTCATAATGGATCTTCTTCCTCGTTTTGGAGGAGAGACCCACATTCTGATATCCACTCGGCTTCCACGTGTAATGAATCTGGAACCTTTAAAACTCTCATACTTGTCTGCAGTAGAGGCTATGTCATTAATGCAGTTAAGTGCAAAAGAGTACCCTATTGCAGAGATTGATGTGCTGAGGACTATTGAGGAGAAAGTTGGAAGGCTGACTTTGGGCCTTGCAATTGTAGGCGCCATTCTATCTGAGCTACCGATAAATCCGAGCCGGCTACTGGATACTATCAATCGTATACCTTTGAGAGACATTTCGTTGAGTGGTAGGGAGGCTCACTCGTTGAGGAAAAACACTTTCCTTCTCCAACTCTTTGAGGTATGTTTTTCCGTATTTGATCATGCCGATGGACCAAGGAGCTTAGCGACAAGAATGGTCCTGGTGAGTGGTTGGTTTGCTCCTGCTGCCATTCCAGTTTCCCTTTTAGCCCTAGCTGCTCGCAAGATACCCGAGAAACATAAAAGAACCTGTTTTTGGAGAAAAGTATTGCGTTCCCTGACATGTGGTTTTTCTTCATCATACTCCAAGAGATCAGAAACAGAAGCATATTCCATGTTGCTGAGATTCAACATTGCACGAAGTAGTACCAAGGACGGTTATGTCCATTTCAATGAGCTCATCAAGGTTTATGCTCGGAAGAGAGGACTTACTGGTGTTGCACATGCCATGGTTCAAGCTGTTGTTAGTCGTGGATCTCTATCCCTCCACTCGGAACATATATGGGCAGCATGTTTCTTGCTATTTGGATTTGGTAATGATCCGATAGTTGTTGAACTCAGGGTCTCGGAACTGTTATACCTTGTCAAAGAAGTGATTTTGCCTCTTGCAATTCGGACATTCATTACATTCTCTAGATGCAGACCTGCTCTTGAACTGCTCCAGCTATGCACCAATGCGTTGGAGGTAGCAGACCAGGCATTTGTTACCCCAGTCGAGAAGTGGTTGGACAAATCACTTTGTTGGAGGCCCATCAAAACTAATGCTCAATTGAATCCTTGTCTTTGGCAGGACTTGGCATTATCAAGAGCCACTGTGCTCGAAACTAGGGCCAAATTACTGCTAAGAGGGGGGCAATTTGACATAGGAGATGACCTAATTAGGAAAGCTATTTTTATTAGAACTTCAATCTGTGGTGAGGATCATCCAGATACTGTATCTGCTCGTGAAACTCTAAGTAAACTCACCCGGCTTCTAGCAAATGTTCAAACTCATACTTAACCATAGGTTCTATGTTTCTTGTTAGCAAATTTTACGTTAGTTTATACAAAGGTTTACAAATAAAATTCCTGTAAACAGTTCTGAGAATTTTTATACCATTTTAACTTTGAATGATATGCCCTACAGTACTGAATTTACATAATGTTGCAATATGATTTTTCTTGTTTCAAACTAGCATTTAACACGGAGAGCCTGTTGACCAAGATGAGGACTTCTCACTCTCAAAAGGTAAACTCTTATCTCGATGAATTTGCTGTTTTCTAACAATGTCTCACATTTTGATAGTGCTATGCTTTATTCTCTTCAATGGCTCAAAGTTTGACAACTTAATTGCATTAGCTAAGTCGAGAAAGTTAGCTTGTTAAATTCCAAGGTACCTTTTCTGTGTCAAGCATGGTGCATAATATTACAATACAGGCTAAGAGCACCATTGGCATGTTTATTTGATTGTAGTCTCTTCCTAAATGATTAACCGATATACGATTGGCTTATTTAGTTGTCATCATAAATTTTCTGACAGAAAGTATTTGTTGATTTACATATTTCATGCAGTTTTCTACAATATGTTTCCGAATGCTAAAGGGCAACAACAAGGATCTAAATCTTGTACCATTCTTGTAACATTTGTCAGATACTAATCTTATTCCTGGATCAATCAAGTACTTTTTCATTCCCATTATTTTATTGTTTGGTCTGTTTTTGGCATTCCTTCTGTTTCATTTTTACTATGTAATACACTTGTCTAATGCTGTCGACTAAAAACTTTAGACCTATGCTACTCAAACTGTGATCATCAAATACGGATATGCAGATGACAAAGGTATGTCTATTTCATATATTTGGAGGATCTTTTAGGGTTACATAGTTTTTAATGTTGAATAGATGTTATACTCAATATTTCCTCTCCCTAGTTGCATAGGTTTAGGTGTTATTTGACACCTAAAGATGTGATTCAAACTGTCTAATGTTACTTTGAAATGTATAGGTAGTGAAGTTGCTGCTGCAGTTCTTCTTTCAAGGTGAGATCACATCTTTGAAAGGTTTTGAAGCCATTGACAAGCAGCCAGAGCCAAGTCTATTTGCCCTGGAACCTGCTAGTGCCTACCATAGTACCTACCATAGTACCTTGTAGGTAAGACATGGGGCAAGATGCCCTGCTCAAAGAAGAAATGCCTGTGTATATCGATCAAACTTATTCCCTTTTCACACTTTTGTTCTATTTTAAGTGATGTATTGCCCAGCCATATCTCCATAGTGATATATACTAAATGTTCACCGTTTTCCTGCAAATGAGCTTTCAACATGTGATCTCGACATTCTTAAGTAACAGTCAGATTGTATTGCCGTATCAAAATAGAAAGTTCTGAAAGTTCTTTTCATGACAATTTGGATCTTTCATTTCAGTTTTAAGGTTTAAGATCAATGAATATGACCGGTTCTTCATGCTCAAGGAGTTTGTTCAATTTTCTGAATTTTTAAAATCGAACCGACTGAATGTTTAATGTCATCTTGAGCTGATGGATTGAAGTTATTTGATGATATATATTAATAACTTAAGGTGGAAACTACTATCCCTAATAGAAATCTAGTAAATTAGAGAATACATAAACAAATTGTAAGGTTCATACTGTATGTACATCTTACTGCTGTCCTAAACGCATCTCACCCTGAAACACAGGGTTTGATTTCAGCATCTTCTTTGCCAAGTTGCGGATATCCTCTCTGCTTGATTCATTTGATATCCGTTGAAGCTCTTGTAATGCTCCACTCGATATAAAATCCCCGGCATTGTCCTCTACAAGAGGCAGCAGATTAAGAAGTCAGCATTAAAAGAAACTGATAAGTTTCAGCCATGAAAATTTTGGCCCTTACAGTTTATAATCCAAGAATGAGAAAGACTGGAATCGGATTTTAGTGAAGTACGTTTTTTGTATCAAATTTTGGCCCTAGGCCCTTACCATTTTGTGCTAAATGAGAAAGCGCCAGCTCAATGTGACGTCGGGTTGAAGCCGATGTGGTGTTACAATTGTCAATCAACCATTCAAGTGCACAATCTTCCATTAGAAGTGAACGGCCTTTGCGATGTCCTGCAGCGACCAAAGTTCGTTAGAATTGTGAAGAGAAGATAACCAACATAGGCTATCAAACTTCAGAGACATGGATGAACCTTGAACCATTGCTCGGGATTCGCATTTAGCGAAGTTAGCCAGTCCTCTAGCAACCTGCGCAACCACATCATTATTCCCCGATCTAACCATTCCCAACATTGCCTTGATTCCTCCATCTTCTTTTAGCATTGTGTGTAGTTTTTCTGTTGAATGACGAAAATATCCAAAATGAACAGCATAAATCAAGATGAGGACTTAAACTTCCCGTTTTGATAAGATCAGTTATCTTAATGTGTATCAGGTAAATTGCGAAACATTAAATTGCAAGACGGATTCTACGGTTGAAGGAAACTACAGTTTGAACAAAACAGTTCCTAAATTCCAATTGGTATGACTGACTGGTTAATTTCTCGGCTTCAGCCACAATCAAAAGAAATCCATAGTGTACATGAAAAAGGGCATACCATTTCCACATAAATTGGCAAGTGCACCGGCAACCATTCTAAGAGTTTGCGGATCATCTGTCCCAGAAGCTGTCTTTGCTAGTAACTTAGCACCTCCTCTGCTCATTATTAGACCTTGATTCATCTCTGAGAATGATTCAGAAACAGGTTAACATAGGAAGTCTCTGAACATTATGGAGGATTTAAACATCTCAGCATGGAGATAATGCATCAATGAGATGATTGACTTTGGAGTAAAAACTATATTTATTTGCATATTAAACCATGGTACATCCTGAGATTTTCTTGTAAAGGTACTTCTGGAAATGAAAGTGGTGATATGCATGTGAGCTAATTCTTCATACGAAAAAGTGTTGCCATTTATAACAATAAAAGATATTATGTGGAAATGTTTAGAAAACGGAAAAGAGTTCAATTTGAATCCATCATTGATAACCAATTGCCAGATTCGGAGTGAATAATATGCCAACGGAAGATAGTAATTTGCAATTACCATTCATTGCCAGATTAGCAATTGCCCCAGAAGCCACTCTAAGTATAGTAGCATTTTGAGATGATCTCAACATCGTAAGCAGGGCATCTAAACCGCCTTCCTCCACGATAGACTCCTGGTTAACATCTGCAGTATATAAAACCATAATCACCTCGGGAGAAATGATTTAAACTTTCAAAGCACATAACAAAAAGATGCAGAGATGAAAAAAGAGACTGGAAATAGCCACGCATTAAAATCAATCCAAAAACACAATTCCATCAGAGGATTGTCCAAGCAAGGCAAAAAGAATGAAAGCATTTTATTCAAATCCAGTAGTCATATATATTGAACTCCACCTTCAGCAGCAAGATTGGCTATCACTTTCACAGCATGGATTTGCACATCCAAGTCTTCAGAAGTTAACAATTGTATTATCTTTTGAAGTCCGACTGCATTTAAGAACCAAAAACATCTAAATCAAGATTGCTTGTCGACTAGGAGAAATATTTTGATGATATACGATTTTATTACAGCAAAAGTCTTACCTTCTTCACATATCTTTGCAATTGTAGCCCTCTGAGCAGACTGCGTGACCCTTAATGTGCCTGACTTATTGAGGCTTGCTGAGGTACCTAACACTGAAGTTCCTCTGATATTTTCCTTCACGTACGATTTCTTATCCTGCAAAACTTGATATTATAATACTATAAAGAAATAGTAATTGACATGATGTAAAAAACGTACAAACAACTTACCTCAAAATGTTTATCTCCTTCGGGCGCACCTTTTTTAAGATTTACAAGCTCATGCTCAATAGCCTTCCTCCTTTTTTCTTCTGCCGATAATTTTTCTTGAACAGCATAAAGCTTTTCACTAATTGCTTCCTAGGAAAACCAATTTATTTCAGAGAAAAAAGCATTAAGGCTAGAACTTCGGGCCTATAGTTCACAGCTGCTGGATGTCTAAACAAAACTTGAACTAAAAGTTATGCATGCCGGCATATGCATGACCAATCATACCTTCTCTTGGATCTGATCTTTAAATTCTGCTTTCAGGGATTGTAGTTCATTTACAGTAGATTCATGAAGCCGATACATTTCTTCTAACTTCAATCTCAGTTCACTGGTTTCTTCCTGCTCCTGGAGATCATGAAAAACAAAAGTGCAAAAAGAGTTCAGAAACTGAATAACTTCAAAGAAAGCTGGTAAATTATCTGCAGCAGAATAATGTAAGGAAAGGCATTCCAGGAATGTTTAACTGCTCAAAAAGACTAGACTGCTTTAGTAATCAAAATATGCAACAAAGACAACAAGATAAATTCACGGAATTAGCAATGGCATGGAGCATCTGACTCTCTCCAAGGGCCAGAAACAGATTGAAATGTGAAGCTATGTTGTCCAATACAGACAGACTACTGAGGTTTCAGGTAAAGAAAATGGCAGGCAGATAAACAATATTTGGCAGTGTAAGGATATATGCCCGAATGTTGAGATGCACCCAAAAATAAAAAAGCCGATTGAGTAATATAATTGTTAAAAAGTGATGATAACAAATAAAATATAAGCAGACCTAGGAAGGGAAGAAAATAAGAGGATATTGTACCGTTAAAGCAATTAGATTGTAAGGAGATATTTTTTTTTTGGGGGGAGGGGGGGGGGACAAAAGATCATTTCACATTTCATTTTTGGAAGAAGCTTAACCTGTGTCGAGTTCTGATAATCTGCTAGCAGCATGTTTGCCAAATCTAGTTGTTCTTGTGCACCTTCAAACCTGGTGTGCTCGTCCTCTAATTGCTTAGTTAACTCCGTGATTTTCATTTCATACATCTGAGTAGTGTCAGCAAGAGCCCTCTGATATTTAGAATTCTCCATCTCATGATGCTATTAGCAATAAGAATATATATTCAGGGTTTGCATAATCTTTACAAAATTGAATTTGAGGAATCAGTAAAATAGAAAATAATAATTCACAGAAAGAATGATGAAACAAAAGTTAGGACCACTAACCTGAATCAATTTTTTATGCTCATCTGAAAGCTTTTTCATTGCATCTAACTGTTCTTCAGCACTTTCAGACTTGGCTCGCTCGACTTCTAGCTGCTTCATCAACTCGGCTATCTTTCTCTCATACATCTGAGTGGTATCGGCTAGTGCTTTCTGGTATGTACAATTTTCCAGCTGATTTTGCTACTAACAATCAAAAGAACAGCATAAATACTCTTGTTTTCTGGATAATAGAAATTATTAATATAAAGAACACCATAAATATATTTAGCTCAATTGTCCATTTGCATCCTTAGAATTAATGTAGAGCGAAAACTTTCACATGATATCATGTGTAGATATAAATCAAAGCTGTTTACACCCACCACTGATCAAGATTCTTGGTACAAAGTAAGGCTATTCTTGAAGACCATAACCTTATAAGAAAGACTTTTACAGACTTAGAGATCCACTGGAATGCTACTGACAAGAAGACTTGCTTGAATCATATAACCTTAATGCATGGAAAAACAGCCATAGCAAATATTTATCAAAGACAATTACCTTGTTCTGTTTTAAACTCATTTCCAAGTCTGCAATTTTATCTTCCAACAAAGAGTTCTGATCTTTCTGGCAGTTTAATTCAGCTAAAGCCTCTTCAATGTCCAACTCCAAGCGAGTATTTTTCTGCTCTAAAAACTGCAAAAGAATATTAAAATATTACAAATTTAAGAAAAAATAGAATTATACCAACATTTAGATGCGTATTGGATCCAAACATGACAAGATGGTAATGCGATTTAAAATATGAAAAGTTAGAAAAAGGCCAGGAAACAATTTTCAGATTGAATATTAATTATAATTAGTTGAGTAAAGCAGGAAAGAAAACTACCTCAGACCTTGTGACTAGATTCTTTCTTGTCTCATTAAAAGAATCATGACAATCCCGCAGTCGTTTTTCTAAATCATATTTTTCACTCTCCCTCAATTTCTGTTGCCTATCGATTTCAGCAGTAAAATGGTCTACTTGAGTCTCAAGCTTTCGGCATAAACTTTCATAATCAAACTCTTCTTTAAGCTTTACCACATTTACTATTTTCATAGCCTGCAAAAACAAGACATTAGGATGCGTAAGGAAAAACATATAATGCATTGTCTTCATCAAAATTAATGGTTCAAGCATTTAACTATAATGCAGAGCAGATGCACAAAAGAAACAAGGGGGAAAGAGAGGTTTGTTGATGATTAAACATAACATAGCATGCATTCAACTGGAGATTCTCAACTTCTAAATCGCAATATTCTTCATATACTCACCCGCTGCCCAAACATTATTGTGCTAGTGGTCTCTGCATGATGTCGTGAAGATGGCCCAATTGTTATTATAAGTGAAGTCCTTGCAGAGCCTATCCATTTACATATGAATCTCATAAGAACATTTGAAGATAAAACGAGCAAGCATATTACAATTAAAAGACTAATAGTGCTTGCAGAATAAGCTTACTTAATCTAAAGATAAGCATCCTTTGAAAGATATCCAGTAAAGTACAATACAGAATCATTTATCAAGTCATAAACCTATTAATTAAGAAAATCAACTGATATAGACATATATTAATCATATTACAATACCATGAAAAACGTAGAAACAGTGATATTAGTGTGAGAGATGATAGACGTCACTGATAGAATGTTCTACTTCAAAACCTTCAGGTTTTGATAAAGGTATTACTAGAAACAAAAAGACAAATCATAAAGTAAAGAGTTCCTTACTAACCTCCAAAAGAATCACGAAGCAATCTTGTAAGTTTAGAATCCCTCGTAGGTATATGTGGACTATTCTCGGCTAATGCATTTATGCATTTTCCCAACGAAGTAAGAGAGAGATTAATAAACTTAGCCTCTTCAAGCAAAAGACCTTCACTGCCTGTAACATGGATAAACAGTTAGGCAAGTTTTTGAAGGATGATCCGATAAAATTATGCTCCTACTTTCAGCTGTTAACACTCAGAGAAACAAGATACATAGGAAGAGTCCATTTCCTATATACAGCTGGTAGAGCTTTTTTACTCCACAAGTGGGATTAAGAAACTGACAAGTGTTACTTTTTTGTTATATTATAATAATTTTAAACACATATCCCCCTACTAGCCCTAATGGTGGATCAAATAATTTTCCATACTGGAAACCAGTTATATAAAACTTTTACTCTACTCAAGAAACATATACATAACTGGAGTATAAGACACAGTACAAAAATAAAACTAAAAAAGATAATGGCAATACGTGTTTGAAGCATACATCTAGTCCTCTAAATGGAAATAGAAACCATCAAGAACATACCTGATTTGTCTAATCTTTCAGAACCTGCAAGATCCACAATCAGCAACTTGCTTTTCCTAACCAGAGGCAAATTGCTTTTTGTTTTCCTATCTTGAGAGTTAATATCATCTTCCACTTTTTCAGGGACAGACCTCCGGATATAAACCTGCGAGATAAATGATTTCAGGATCCGTTTTGTACCTTTTTTCTAACATTTCTTTCCAGAGTACCAAGTTCTAACGAATGCTTACCATTAGAATTGCATGGCTACGTGAAGATTCTGTATTTAGCTTTGTGTTAGCTGCATGGCGATTTCCCTCGCCAATTTGCAATAGCTCTATAAAATGATCAAGATCTTGGACCTTAACTGTGACAGCACCAGGCAATGATACTTCCCCAGTCTTGGGGTCCTCATTAATAGTGATATTTGTCTTTTCAGGTGCAAGCAGATCTTGTATAGATTCCATATACAACTGGATTATAAAAATTAAAACACTAAATTAAAAGAGCAATCAGTTCATCCAAAAATTTCTATCAATATAACTAGAGAAGGCACACAAAATAATAGTTTAAAGGCTGGTGACCTAGAAAATTTCCAACAACCAATCACTGCACAAACAGTCTGGTAAAATATCTGGTCAATGGTTAACAATTTAGTTTGCTTTTGACTAATACATAAAAGTGTCTGTGTGTGTCTCCATAATTAACTATTAAAAGATTACTAGAGAAAAATAGACTGATGCAGACACAAGCTATTGATCCAAATAATGTCATCTGCAGAGCCATCCTCTAAAGCACGGATTCCATAAGCTTTGGCACCATAAATATGCTAATTGTAATATTACCATAAAGGTGAATAAGGTATGGTAGGGTCCTTCATCCAATTAGTGTTATTTTGAATTTCTGAGTTTTTCCGTAACCATACTTGCTGTAAACTTCACAAACTTTTTACTGAATTTTGCATTGTTTTCAATGTAGATACCAACCAAAACTCAATCTACCAACAAGGCTCTTGAATGTATTGTGTTTTCAGTTGACGAAGAGATATTTCAGATAATGCAGAAAGAAATTGACTAAAAACTTTAGGGTTCTTAGGGCCAGTTTACCATTGAGGTTGAAAAGTGTTGTGATAAAGTACTTTTGAAAATTTTGACAGTGTTTGCTATTGCTGTCAAAAAGTACTTTTGAACAAATAAAATGTCCATTTTAGACATGTAAAGTAGAAGAAATGTTGGACTTCTTTAATGAGGATAAGAAATTAAGTTCAGCCAAAAGCTAAAAATTTTAGCTTTTTGCTTCGGTTAAAATCTCATTTTAAAAACATGGTTTGGCTAGAAAAACTCCTTGTTTACATTATTTTTGGCTTGAAATCATGATTTGGGTTGAAAGGCACTTTTCAACCTCGGTGGTAGACGGAACCTTAGACTGACAATAAAGAGCCAAATGGGGCTCATGCTTTACATTTTCATCAACTTATTACGCCATATTTATACACATTTTAGGATCTTGATTCTGAAGCCTAGTAGCTGAACACAGTGCTGTCTTCGCATAATTATTGTTGTTTGCTACTTCTTTGTTGTGTACAAGTCTCAATAGACTATATCATGTTTCTCTCCATATCACTAGTATGTTAGTTTGTTTTCATCCAGTATAACTGTCATGTGGCTAAATATTAAATCAAAAAGGTCCAAACAACAAAACCCAACCATGCCTATCTATTAGATAAAGCATCAAATGATAAATTCAACTCAAAACTAATACATTAGCTATAGGTTGAGGAAGAAAACACACCTCAACAGTAAATTTAATCAACAACCATGAGACAAGTGCCTACAAACGATCACACAAAAGAACGCAATATGAATCTTACCTGCAAATACGAGATTTCCACAGTATCGGAAGCAAGAGATATGTTGGCCACTATGTCCTCTAGAGCTCTAACCATAATACCACGTTCAGATGCATCATCTTTACCAAGTCTGCCAAGTGTAAAAGTTTTGCCAGTGCCTGTTTGACCATAGGCCATAACTGTCCCATTATAACCACTCAATACACTCTGCAAAAACATATTAAATCAACCAAAAAGATTAAATATAAACTAAACAATCTTAGAAGGCAGAAACAATGGCTTCAAAGCAACCAATTTTAAGATGAAAATGCAAACATAATTAGGGGGTTAAGTGACACACATGGAGAGAGCATTGAAGAATGAACAAGCAATAGGTATCATCTGGTTGAAGAAAACCTCTACCACTTAAGATGTTTCTCACTCACCTCGACTACAGGTTTTGCAACAACTTCATAAACTCGCTTCTGAGAAGAAGTTCCCGTGAAGACTTCATCAAATTTGTAAGATTCAGAACTCCAGTTGTTTTTACGCAACTTTAAACGCTTCAGCTACATTGCACCGAACAACATAAATAAGAAACCATCAATCTATGATTCCAGGGGAGGCCCCAAATGGGAAGTCAATGAATATTGCAAAAACAAGAGAAATGCTGCAGGATCAACTTAGATATGATAAAAAACCATGAAATCATGCTATGAACCAGAAAGAAAACATGCTTTGATAATTTACAACAATGTCAAAATAGAGTTGTGAATTTGTTAATACCTCGGGTTGCAATTCAACACAATCAGCAAAATCAGCATCTGAAAGAAGATCCTCAGCATTTCTTGGTCGAAGTCTTACAGCAACTCTCACCCTCCCAGGATCTATAAACCAGGTACAGAATCAAAGGACATTTCAGAAAAATACATTAATCAAATGACAGTCAGTAGCAGGTTTCATCCTTCAATAAAGCAAGGACTTTTTTTATTAAGCCCATATCTTAAAATCATGTTTTCAAATAATTCAGCCTTGCTCAAACAAATTATATCCAAAATTATTCCCCCTTATTTAAAGCTTCCAGAATAAAAACTAAAAGATATTGTAAACTCTAAGCCAAAAAGAAAAGAAAAGAAAACCCTTGAATGCATGATTCTTTGGAAAAAATTTCATCTCGTCTTAAAATGAAATTAAATTCCTAACAGCAATGCAGATCATTAAGCTGAAGACAAATGTTGATACTTGATAGTCCAATTTCACATTTTAGCCAAAATACCTTGACATCATCCAAGTAGACCCCCAAATTTTCACGTTTTTAGCCTGGCTTCATTTACATCATCACCCCCCTCCTCCCCCCCCCCCCCCAAAACATACCAAGAATAGTTCCTACATTTTTCATATTACCCATGTAAGTTCTGAAAGCTTTTCTTTTTCTGTGTACAAATGAGAAAGGCCAAGAGTAGGAAATCAATAGCCAAATATTTTCCCTGTTTATGATTTGACTATGAAACTATGATTATAAGAGCCAAAACTTGAGATCAAACAAGCATAAGAGCAACAAACAAATAACCGGTCATTATTGTTAGTCCACCAAAGTCAAAATGAAACTCGAGAATAAACCCATTTTAAGGAAGCCAAAAGCAACTCCACCCCACCAGCCAAAAAAATTGAGACCTTCAAACAGAAGCAAGCAAAATAGCACACCAAAAAATAAAACTGAAACTTTTAAGTAAAAAATGAAGCAAATTAAAGACAGAGGGGAAAAACAACCATTATCATCATCAAAGTCCCTGGAGTTAGAACGAGAATTTGGAGTAACTGAACGTCTAGATGTAGGAGCAGGAGGAAAATGAAGAGGTTTGGTATCACTTGAGCGAAGAGAGTTTTGGCCATTATTTAAACTTCTCGTTAATGAATTCCCACCATGGATAAGACCTTGTTGAGAAACTCTTTGCCTTTCAGCCCTTTGTGCTGGTCTCAAAGCAGAACTTGTTGTAGCCATTGTCAGAGTGAAAAAAGAATCTGAAACTGGGTATTGTTAAAAAGAGTTGGTTTTAAAAGAAAGTGAGCTAATGGGCACTTAGAAAGAACAAAACCCAAATGGAAAACAACAAATAAAAAAAAAGGGTTATTGACAAGTTTTGGATTGGGTAGCAGTTGAGGCCGGCACGACACAAAGAGAAATAAATGAAAAAGAGAAGAAATGGCAAAGGGGGATTCCCGCGTTGTTGGGTAGTTTGTTTCTGTTGGGTGTGAGAAAACGTCAATGGAAAAAAGGTGGGGGGCCGGCATAAAATGCACTCACCACATTTCAAATGCCTTTCTGGATATCTATCTTCTTCCTTTCGAAAGAGGTAGTGTCTTTGTCACCATTGCTGTTTCTTTTCAATATTTTCAAAAAGCTTCGCTTTGCGAGCTAAAAGAGTAAAAAAAAGTAAACTGTAAGTTAACTAGAAAATTTTCAATTTAGTAGCTTAACTATTCAAAAGTTACAATTTAATTATTTAGCTGTTAAAATTGATGTTATATAGTTTTTTTTGTTGATTTTTCACTCGTACTAGTCGTCGAATTGTTGGTTGAAACTCGTTAGTGAAATTTTTTTAAATTTACTTAAATAAAAATTTTTGAATAATTCAATGACTTAAATAAAAACTTTTGAATAGTTTAGTGGTCAAATTATAATTATTTTAGTTAAGTGACAAAAACGAAAACTTATCTATAGTTTAGTGACTAATGATATAGTTTACCTTTAAAAAAATTCCTTTTTTAGGCATAATATCAAATTTAGTACTCAATGTTTGCATCTTTTGTTAATTTAATTTTTTTAGTTAAATTTGATCATTTTCCTTTTAGAAAAAGCCTGATTTTTTTAATAAAAATGTTAACTAAAACATTATTTTTTTTATTATGATATTGAAGTGTCAACTCTCGTTATAGTTCATTTATACTTCATATTAACATGACATTATTTACCTAAAATGATACATCAACAAATGATATTAAAATTATAAAATATTTAAAAAAGATAAATATTCACAAATACTAACATTATTTCTAAAATTATAAAATATTAGTGTTTTGCGTTAAAGTTAATTTCAAGTTCCAATCATATTGTTTATTTCATATGATACATCGAGTTCAACCAAATTCAAATTTAAATTTATAAAATAGAATTTTTCAAAGACAAATACGAGACCTATTTTATATATACAAGTCTATATATACTTCATTTATACTGGTCAAAATTTAAATAAGTTTATAATTTTATGTAATGTAAAATTATTTAATTCAATCATTGTATATTTTTTTATTAATATAAATATAACAATATATATTATTTACACTTTTGGGATTTCTCTTTAAATAAATTTTTGTTCATAACTTTCCAATATATTGATTATAACCAATGATCCAATGATGATAAAAACTTGTAAATTGGACGTCAAAATAAGAATGAAAGCCAAAGTAACAAAGTAGAGTTAAATTAAATTTAACATTAATTCAATACAAAAATTATTTTTTTTTATAAATTTAGCCTAATTGAAATCATGTTTTAATAACATATAAATATATTTTAAATATAAAGAAAAATTCACTTATAGTGATATAAAAAATTTAAGAGGTTTTACATACATTCATAATTATTTTATATGATTAATATTTTAACAATCCAAGTATTATTTTTTTTTGGTAGAAAAGGACAGTATTAAGCGGCTATATTAGATAAAACCATAATTAAGAATAAATAGACATGTTGCGATCTCTACCATATAGATATAAAATGTTATTTATATTGATATATATCTCACAATTGAAATTCTTTTTAACATGATCTATATATGAATAGAACATGAAATATGATGGTTAAATCGTCAATGTATTAATCATTCCCTTTTAAGTATTTTACTTTTATTGAATATTAATTTGTTAAGAAAATATAATCGTACTGAATTAATTAGTTGAATCGAGAATTACAAATTAATCAAATTGGAAATTTAATTAAGAAAATGATCAAATTAAAAGAAAAATTGTACTGACCAAATAATTAACCAAGTCGGTCCAATTTATATAAAATTATAAACTTATTTAATTTGGTCATTATTAAATCCTCACTTGAATTGAAAATTAATCTAAGTTGAAGGACGGATTTGGTTGTTATGAATTATGATAGGTACAAATCTGATAAATTCTATTTCCATCAGTAGCAACAAATTATTGAAGTTTCTGATATTCCCTTCCCTACTACATTGATGAATTTGGTGAATATTTATGTTTATTGGCCCATTAATCAAATAAACCTTCCAAATTGGTCCACTAATCCTATATTTCTCTCAAAATATTCTACACTTAAATATAAATTTTCCTATCTTTGTGGTCCCTCGCATATCTGAACTGGTGATAAATGCATTTAATAAATTCATGCGAAATATTCTCATTGCTTCAACCTGAATGATTACATCATTAATGAAATTAATTGTAGGTTAAATTATGTTTTAAGTTCCTATGCTTTTTGCATATTTGAAATTTAGTCATTCAACTTTTACTTTTTAGAATTTAGTCCTTTTTACTTTTAAATTTTTAAATTCAGATCCAATTATTAATACCATTAAAAATCTTTCAAGTTTGATGGGGTGATATTTTGAAATAAAAGAAGTATTAACTTGGTAGTCATGTAACAAAAAAATTTGATATTGTAATAAAACTGAATTTAACCAAAGAATTTTACTATTTCAACAATTGAACTTGTATTTTTAAATCTATAAAATAGAATGACTAAATTCCTTGAAAATTGGAATAAAAATAGAGAGATTAAATTTTAAATATGTAGAAAAAACCATTGGGACCTCATTTATTAACTTGAATTTAAAAAGGTTTTACTTTTTAGTCTATTATTTTTGTTTTTGTTTTTTTATATTATACATGTTCATTTTACGATTCATGTGCAGGGTTCATAGTTGTCCTTTCCAACAATGTAAATAAATAAATTCTTTCAATGCATTATAAAACCTAAAATGTATTATCATAAGGAATTTGTTCTCGTTACCATATCTAAAAAAAATGATTTTAATGTACTTGTAACACTCTAAAATAGTGAATTTCATGGTTCCATCTAGATTACAAAAATATTCTTCCATAACTAAATTATAATTAATTATACATTTTGGTGGAAGAAAATATTTTATATTAAAAATATATTTATAAAATTATTTTAATAAATAGTTTTGGTAGAGTAGTAAGAGAATTTTATATGAATTTATCAGTTTAATGTTTTATTTTCAAATAATATTTTTAATTGTTTTATTTAAAGATTATATAAAATATGAAAAGATAAAAATATTATTAAAGGGCATTTTAAAATTTTTAAAATTAAATTTAATGTTAAATTTAAAATTAAATTTAATGTTAAATTAACTCGTAATATCAATAATCAATTATTTTATATAATATAAATTTCTCATAAAACCAATTTTAAAATAGTCATCAATAAAATATTATTTACGGCTAAATAGGTTAAATATGCCGGGTTTTTTTCAGGATTTAAGAAAATAAATCGATTTTGAAGAGAGTGTGTGAAAATGCGTCTAATTGGACAAACTTTTTACTATAATTTAGGAAAAACATGCCTAGGCGGGCACGCTTTTCCTAGCATATCAACAGAAAAATTCGCTCAATTGGTATGCAAAAAGTAAGTCTAGTTAGACGCGTTTTCACATACTCTCTAAAATCAATCTCTTTTCCTAAATCTTGAAAAAAATATCTATTTAACTAATTAAAAAAATAATCATATTACCTATTTAACCATTATTTATTCTACCAAAAAAGAAAATAAAATCCTATATAAACTTGAGGTGGTTGAGTGTGTTTCCTTAAAAAGAATGAACAACTTTAGAGGAGTGAAGCTAACCATAAAATTATTAAGAGAAACTAAATTGCTGGCAAATGGCAATATTGTGTAACATTAATGAAAATGATAGCCCAAATATTTGTTTTCATAAGAAAAACAAAACATTCATTATTTCATTAATTTTATGACCCTAATAATTAAATGCAATCCAAACTTACAAGACTTGCATTACATCAGAAAGGTACCTTGTTTCAGTGTTTTGTCATTTTCTACTTGCAATATTGCACTGACATTGAGTGTTGAAATACTCACTCACCTGTACACTTGTACATCATAACAAAATTTTAATTCCCATATAGATTTGGACTCGATTTTATTAAAAAAAAAGGTTTAAATTTTTATTTAAGTTTAACCTAAATTATATATGTTAAATTTAGATTTTATCTGCCTGACTCGTATTAAAATTTTTTAAAAATTATTTTATTATATAAAATAAATTTCAAAAAATATAATATATAAAATACATTAGAACAAATATTTTTTAGTAAATTTTAAAAAGACATGTATCTGAGAGGGGCCGGGCCAAAAAAAACTTAACAAAGCCTGACTCGTTTAGAAAACGGACCTAATTTTTTTCTAAGCCTATATTTCAAACTTATATTTTTATCCAAACCATCTCATTTTTCAAATGGCCCGGGGAATGGACAACTTTTATATATACCTATTCGTCATTTTTTCATTGTTGATGAAACCATTTACTTTTCTATGTTAAGCTTTCTCAAGGTGTTCAACTTAAAGCAAATACCAAGCCTATAATTCAATATGATGAAATGCTTAAGGGTGATCGAGTATAACTCTTTAGATTTTGCAGTGGCATTCTTGTTCAAGATCCTTCGAAGAATAATGAAGTAGATGAGATTTTCAATCAAGCTAGGCAACTGGGAGCCGTAGAACGGCCAATTGAACAGCTTAATCCATCGTCAAGTTCAACGAGTTTTACTGGAACCGGTAGATTACATTCAGGGGAAAATGTATCTTCTGTACCTCAGCTGCCTCAGACTGTTATTCACAACATTGTTTTCTGGACTGATGGCTTCACTGTAAATGATGTTCCTCTGAGAAGGTTGGATGATCCCGAAAATGCACATTTCTTAGAGGTAATGCTAATTAGGCATTCCATTCTTGTCGTTTCTGTTTCATGCATGTCGCAAACATTTGTTTCATTCTATATGTTTTCAGAATACCTTTTCGTGTTTTATTAATAACTTGGCTGAATCTTGATGCGGAGCATCAGAAAGTCCGGGTGTCCTAAAGAACTTGAGAGTGCTGATAAAAGGTCCTGTTCATGTCAATCTGATAAAAGAGAAACGAGAAATACCCTGTAAGTCACTAAGTCTCTGTTTTCAGCATTGTATAGAATTTAGGAAGGGATCGAAAAGGCCTTCTTCAGACATGTATCTGTCTTTTTCTTACGAACATTTAACACTAGCTGGCTGATTCTTGAAGTCCACTCGAAGATATCAATCCCGTGTTTTATCTTTCATGCAGGAACCAAAGAAGAAGCACCAGACAACATTTCAGGGTGTTGGAACAACTCTCGACAACCATTCTTGACATTTTGAGGCCTAATCAAAATAAAAAAAATGAGGTTTTAAATTTATTAAAAGTTGGAGAAAAAACTATTTTAGGTCCTTTAAAAGTTGATAAAAAAGATTTTTGAGCCCTTAAAATCTTAAAAAAAAAAAAACAAATTTGCGACCCTTGATATATATTACCAGTCCTCTCAACAGTGCTCCAAGTCCTTCTCCTGGCCTGGTTGTAGAAGAAAGTTTACCATCAACCTCAATTTAGCTTAGGTTGGCTGACGGGACTCGCGTGGTCGCTCACTTCAATTTGCACAATACAATTGGAGACATTATTTCGTTCATCGATGCATTTAGACCTGAGAGTGCAACAATTTATCAATTGCAGATGATGGAATTCCCTCCTAAACTTCGTGTTGATCCAACCCAAACCGTCGAGCAGGCAGGCCTGATCAATTCTGTGGTAATACAGAAATTCTAGCTTGGGCTGCATAGAACTCGTCCATCTAGTCATTACTGTAACTGCTTATTGTACCGAGTGAAGTATGTACAAGAAGCAGGTTTTGATGGCCGAGTCTGGTTAAATGGGATCGAATTACACCAAAGATTATGGCTCAAGTTATTAATAGACTCCTTGGCTTTCAAAGAAATACATCGAATGTTCATTAATTACATCACTTTATCTAATTTAATCAAAATTAATATTTTGATGGGTAAATACATCACCTTATTAAAAAAACATAATTATAATTTTGTAATAAAATAATGTGGTTTATCCAATTAATCAAAAGTTCATTAATTACGTCATAATAGTTCCTATAAATGTGGTAAAAGTACAATTTTATTAATAAATGCTTTAAACCGCCTATGACTATGAATACTTATATAAGAATAATTTGTATTAAGATTATCTTAAAAAGTATAATTTTTAGGTATTATTAAAATATTGCCACATCAACTAATTTTAAAGATAATAAAATATCCTTATACATTCATCTATACCTACTATCTTCTCAACTTAATTTAACTTTAATTAAATTACTTAAAATAATTAATTTTTTAAATAATACATCTATTTTTCTTTTACAATTTTTAAATATTTTTAGTTTTTTCCAAAAGTTATTATTTTTTATTCTTGTGCAGTCAATTTTTTCTTTTTTTTTTTCATTTTAAATTATTATTTATGTATTTTTTAACTTTTAATTAAATAACATAGTTTGATAATACAATTAGTGGAGGCTATAGTTTTTCAATTTCCTACTAAAGGTTTTTATTTTTTTTTCTAAATTGTTGGTTTCTGTGAAAAATAAAAAAAAGATAAAAAAATAAAGAACACACAAATTTTACGTAAAAACTCTTTCGGGAAAAAACCACGGGCAGAGGAGAAGAAAATTCACTACGTCGAAAAATTGAATTCAATACAAGAGGAATAGACTATGTCTATCTATAGGCTTGTAAAGCCATATTCTAGTAGGATTGAAACACCTTATCCTAATCAATATAAAATAGATGGAGTTTAATAAGGTTTAAAAAACCTTATTCTAAAATAAAATAAAAAAAGTCTAGTTCTATATGGATTTTACTTTTATTTTATTTTCCATCGTATTTTATTTAAATAAGAATTCGGGTCACTTAATTCTAACAATCTCCACCTTGACACAAATTCTCAATGACCAAGTTCTTCATCGCGAACTTTTAATGAACAAGTTCTCTACCTCTTCCATAAAACCCCTTAAGGGTTTAACTTCAACAATGAACACCAACCAAGTCTAAGCAATGCTCAAACTTGGTTATAGGAAGTGACTTAGTCATCATATCTGCAGGATTTTCATGAGTACTAATTTTGCTTACAACAATATCACCACGAGCAATAATATCACGAACAAAATGATACCAAACATCAATATGTTTTGTTCTCTCATGAAACATTTGATCTTTTGTAAGGAAGATGGCACACTGACTGTCACAAAATACTGTACTGATTTGAAGGTCTTCATTGAGTTCACTAAATAGCCCCTTCAACCAAATAGCTTCTTTACAAGCCTCAGTAATCGCCATGTACTCAGCTTCAGTGGTAGACAAAGCGACTGTAGTTTGCAAAGTCATTTTCCAACTAATTGCACAACCTCCGATTGTAGAGACGTAACCTGTGAGAGATCTTCTTCTATCAAGGTCTCCAGCAAAATCAGCATCAACATACCCTATGACTCCATCTTTAGTTCTTCCAAACTGTAAGCAAACATCAGTAGTGCCTCGTAAGTATCTTAAAATCCACTAAACTGCTTTCCAATGTTCTTTACCGGGATTTGCCATGTATCTGCTAACTGTACTGACTGCATATGATAAATCTGGACGTGAACAAATCATAGCATACATGAGAGATCCCACTGCACTAGAGTATGGAACATGTGACATGTACTCAATCTCATCATCTGATTGTAGAGACAAAGCCGATGAAAGTCTAAAATGGGCTGCTAAAGGAGTACTAACAGGCTTAGCACTCTGCATATTGAACTTGCAAAGAACTTTCTCAATGTACCCCTTCTGACTTAGGTACAATTTACTTGTTTTTCTATCTCTGAGAATCTCCATACCAAGTATCTTCTTTGATGGTCCTAAATCTTTCATCTCAAATTCTTCACTTAGTTGGGCTTTGACCTTTCTTATCTCTCCTTTATCTTTTGCTGCTATCAACATATCATCAACATAAAGAAGTAGATACACAAAAGAACCATCACTGTTTTTCTTAAAGTAAACACAACTGTCTAAACTATTTCTTTTGAAATTATGAGAAGTCATAAAGGAATCAAACCTCTTGTACCACTGTCTTAGTGACTGTTTCAAACCGTAAAGGGACTTTCTTAGCAAGCAAACATAGTCCTCTTTTT
This sequence comes from Gossypium hirsutum, assembly GCF_007990345.1. Lineage (NCBI taxonomy): Eukaryota > Viridiplantae > Streptophyta > Magnoliopsida > Malvales > Malvaceae > Gossypium > Gossypium hirsutum. Next base: position 110,542,192 of record NC_053433.1, read on the forward strand.
CTGAGACTGTAAAACCCTCTGGTTGTTGCATGTAAATATTCTCCTTAAGTTCTCCATGCAGAAATGCAATTTTTACATTTAACTGCTCAAGCTCCAAATCATGCATGGCCACAATACCAAGCAAAGCTTGAATCGAACTATGCTTAACAATTGGAGAGAACACATCTGTGAAGTCCACTTCTGGAATTTGAGTGTAACCCTTTACAACAAGCTTTGCTTTATATCTGGGTTCTTCAACTCCTAGAGTCCCTTCTTTCTTCTTAAACACCCATTTACAACGAACAACCTTTTTGCCTTTAGGAAGTTTCACAAGGTCTCATGTTCTATTTTTGTGGAGTGATTCCATCTCTTCTTGCATAGCAAACATCTACTTTTCTGAGTCTTCACAGCTAACCGCCTCAGAATAATTAGATGGCTCTTGCTTCGCATCTATATCTTCAGCCACATTTAAAGCACAAGCAACTAGATCAGCCTCAGCATACTTCTTTGGAGGTTTAATTTCTCTTCTAGTTCTGTTTTTGGCGATAGAGTATTGTGGTGAAGAAGCAACTCTATTCTCAATTTTTGTTCTGACTTGATGAGTTGACTCTGTATTAATCTGATGCTCCACCTGCTTTTGATTTTCTTTATTGGAAGAGTCTTTAAGAGATAAGTTAGGTAGCATAGCAGTTTCATCAAAAACAACATCTCTGCTAATCACAACTTTTCTATTTTCAAGACATCATAACTTATACCCTTTTACACCAGCTTTATAACCAAGAAAAACGCATTTAATGGATCTCGATTCCAATTTTCATTATCAACATAAGCATACGCAGGACACCCAAAAATCTTTAAATCAGAATAATTAGCAGGATTACCAGGCTATACCTCTTGTGGAGCCTTTTTCTCAATGGCAACGGATGAAGATCGGTTGATCAAAAAACATGTAGTAGAGGCTGTTTCTGCCCAAAATAACTTCGGTAAGTTGGCATTTAACAACATACATCGAACCTTCTCCATGATCGTTCTGTTAATTCGTTCTGCAACGCTGTTTTGCTGTGAAGTATGACGAACTGTCAAGTGTCTCATGACCCCTTCTAACTTGTACAATCTATTAAACTCATCAGAACAGAATTCTAAGCCATTGTCTGTGCGGAGGTATTTTATCTGTTTTCCCGTCTGTTTTTCAATCATAATTTTCCAAGACTTAAATGCGGAAAACACATCATTTTTCTGCTTCAGGAAGAACGCCCAAACTTTTCTAGAAAAATCATCAATAAAGGTTAGCATATAATTAGCTCCACCTCTCGAAGGCACTCTGGATGGCCCCCACAGATCAGAATGAATATACTCCAACGTTCCCTTCGTGTTATGGATTTCTCTAGTGAATTGAACTCTCTTTTGCTTCCCAAAAACACAGTGCTCACAGAAATTCAGTTTACAAATTCCTTGCCCATCAAGAAGTCCTCTTTTGCTCAAATTCTGCCATGCCATTCTCACTCATATGTCCTAGGCGCATATGCCAAAGTTTAGTAATATCATCATCTGACAAGGAAGAGGAAACGACACCTGCATCACCAGTAACAGTAGAAACCTGCAAAACATATAACTTGGCAATCTTTCTCTGCCCTTTCATCACAACAAGGGACCCTTTGGAAATCTTTATAACATTACTTTCAGTTGTGTATCTGTACCCTTTTGAATCAAGAGTACTCAACGAAATTAAATTTCTTTTCAATTCTGAAACATGCCGTACGTTACTAAGTGTTTTGACAACTCCATCAAACATCTTAACTTTAATTGTTCCAACACCTGTGATTTTACACGAAGCATTATTTCCCATCAAAACAACACATTCAGACACTGTTTCGTAAGTTGTAAACCAATCCCGATAGGGACTCATGTGGAAGGTGCAGCCTGAATCAAGTATCCACTCATCGCTTACTTTAGAATCATTGACAGAAGCGACTAGAAGTTCACCATCGCTGTAGTCTTCTACAACATCAGCTTCACCGGAATTTTCTAGTTGTTTTCCTTTTTGATTCGCAGCCTCCCTTTTAATCTTATTTTGTAGCTTATAGCACTCAGATTTAATGTGCCCTTTCTTCTTGCAGAAGTTACAAGTTTTACCTCTGTTTTAAGACTTCGATCTACCCTTAGATTTACCACAAGGATTTCGTTCCTGTGTCCTACCACAATCATCATCAGCATTCCGATCTTGTCTCCCACTAATAATGAGACCCTCTCCCTGAGAGTCGGGTTTAACCACAAGATACTTCATCTTATCATACGAGGTTAAGAATCATAAACCTCATCAACTGTGAGAGACTCGCGGCTATATAAAATCGTGTCTCTAAAGGTTGAATAAGACGGGGGCAACGAACAAAGTAGAATCAACCCTAGATCTTCCTTATCATACTGAACCTCCATGGCCTCCAAGTTTGAGAAAATTTCTTTAAACACTGTTAAGTGTTTGTGTACAGACGCACCTTCCTCCAAACGATGAGCATAAAGACGCTGCTTCATATGCAACTTGCTTGTTAGAGTTTTTGACATACATATTTGTTCTAGCCTCTTCCATAATGCAGCGGCAGTCTTCTCTTTCATCACATCCTGCAAAATTTCGTTAGACAAATGCAGATGTAATTGTGTTAACGCCTTTCGATCCTTATACTTCTTTTCTTCATCTGTTAATGTCGAAGGCATCTTATCTATCCCTAGCAGGGTATCCTCCAGATCCATCTATGCAAGAACTGCTTGCATCTTAATCTGCCACAATGCAAATCTGGTGTTGCGATCCAACAACGAAATTTCATACTTCAAAGACGCCATTACTGTAATTGAGATGAACAACCCGGAAGCTCTGATACCAATTTGTAAAAAAAAAAGATAAAAAAATAAAGAACACACAAATTTTACGTGGAAACCCTTTCGGGAAAAAACCACGAGCAGAGGAGAAAAAAATTCACTATGTCGAAAAATTGAATTCAATACAAGAGGAATAGACTATGTCTATTTATAGGCTTATAAAGCCATATTCTAGTAGGATTGAAGCACCTTATCCTAATCAATATAAAATAGATGGAGTTTAATAAGGTTTAAAAAACCTTATTCTAAAATAAAATAAAAGAAGTCTAGTTCTATATGGATTTTACTTTTATTTTATTTTCCATCGTATTTTATTTAAATAAGAATTCGGGTCATTTAATTCTAACAGTTTCATTTTTTCTCTTATTTTCAACTTTTTTCTTTTATCTCTTCTTTTAATTTTTAATTATTTATTTTAGGATTTTTAATTTTGTTACCGTTTTTTTTCACTATAGCTCCAACATATTTGTATTTTTTCCTCAAAATTTTAATGATTTTTATGTGATTTACTTAAAGTATAATTAAGTTAAAGAAAATGCCATATATAATAATTTTTATGTGATTTGTATGTTTTTAAAATTTGACAATGTGGTATTATTTTATTGGTGCTTAAAAACTATATTTTTAAGTTATTCCATACTTATATACATATATATATTTGTGATGCTAATCAACATGTTAATTAGGTTTTCAGAACTTTAATACAAGAGCAAACCAAATTTTAAGCTACATGTTTTCTTCATTCAGATATTCAACTTATGGATTTTGATACTTACCATTATCAGTTATGGGGATTCCTCTGGGTTATCGGTTTGAATCAACTGACGTTGAGCTCATTTAACATTACCTCTTAAAGAAGGTGAATGGTCCAGGGGTGTTCAAACGGTTAACTGGTCAGTTAACCGAATGGACTAGTATTAACCGAATTAACTGAATTTTTTAATTCTTTAACAGTTAAATGAATCGAATTTTTTTCAAAAAAATTAACTGAACCTAAATTTTTTGGTTAATTCGGTCGGTTAACCGAATTAACCAAAATTTATATGTTTTTTTTTTGTTTTTTTGGTTAAAACAAGTATAAAACATATCAAAAAAAAATAAATTGATAAAGTTCATTTGATCGAATTAATCGTATTAAAACTATATATAATTTGTATTATTAATTATTAAGTTCAATTAATTCAGTTAATTACCTGATTTCGAACCGAATTAACCAAACTTCCAAAAAAATTATTAACCGATCTCAACTGAATTAGATCGATTAACCGTAATCGAATTAGATCGATTTGATCGGTTAATTCGATTTTAATTGAAATTTGAATACCCTTAGAATAGTGAACCGTTACCCTACAATATTATCTATGAATACGAAATCTACGAGGACAAAAGTAAAGAGCCGTGGAAGATTTTCGATGAGACTTCAACTGAAACTTTTACGTTTTCACCAAGTTGAAGAAAAAGGGTAAATGCAAAAACATTGAGCTATTGTGGCACATGAAAAGGTAAAAAAATCGATCCTATCATGTGTGGCAAGAAGAAAATCGGGAATCAGAAACTTTTTGTTTTCAAAGTGAAGGGTTCCAACGAAGGCCGAAAAGGGCATTGGCTCATGCATGAGTTTTCACTTGTTGACCACCACGATGAACAAGTAGGTTCTTTATTTCATCCTAGCCCTATTTTATCAAAATCTTTTTGACTAATTTCGTAAATAATATATTTTATTCATCTAGGGTTGAGATTACTAATTATTTCTTCTTAAATATTGTAGATCGGTGATTATGTCATTTGTGATATTCGGAATAAAATCCTAAAGTTGACACTGAAGAAGAGGAGCCGCCGATGAAAAAGATGAGGTTGGATTCGTAAGACCACAATCCTCCTAAACCAACCAGCAGTGCCAATCCTCTCCAAACCCATCTCCCAGCCTTATTGTAGATGAAAGTTTACCATCAACCTCAATTCAACATAGGTTGGTTGACGAGACTCGCATGGTCACTCGCTTCAATTTGCACAATACAATTGGTGACATCCGTTCGTTCATCGATGCATTAATAACTTGAATTATATAAATTTTGAAGCATTAATTTATTCATTTTGTTTTATTGTTATTTTTGTACCATGCATTATTAGGGATAAATCTCAATTTTACATGTGTAAGCTTTGGTTCGATTTGCAATGTAATATATGAATTCTGATTGAGCATAATTATATAAAATTATTTTGATTTTGGTTCAATTATATACATAAAGTTTTGATTTTTGTTCAAATATACTTGTTTTAAAAATAAATGCATCTATCTATTTTCATGTTAGAAAACTATAATTGTTGGTGTATGCAATAAGCAAATGTAAAATAATATTATATCTGATAACATTGTTAGTGATTTATAAAAATTAAATTAAATCTAAATTTCATGTATATAATGGACAGAATTAAAATTCCTATATCATATCTGTTGGAAAATAGACTACTGCAAAACAAATCTATTAGCATTGACTGAAAAATAAATAACAAAATATGAAACATTAATTAGACAGGGCAAAAGAGTAAAAAATGCACTGAAATCACCTCACTATTTCCACGCCCAATAGTAAAAAAATACCAAAATTTTTAGACTGTTAAAGATATTATTTTTCCTAGAAAAATAATAACTTATAACCAAAAAAATATACATATGATACATGTCAAAGAAACAAACACAAACAAGCAAGCAACAACAACTCGCGCGTGTAATAGACCTATGGCTCAATTATTCAATAATGACAAGAAGTAAAAATATATACAAACTCTCTTGATAGCTTGTACTTAACCAATGTGAGATATATCTATTAACACCAACCCTTTGCATTAACAACAACGTGAAACCAAAATTCAAATATAATTTTTGATATTTGTTGGTGTATTAATGTACCCACTACGTAAATTTCAAATGAAAAAAAAGGGAAAAAAAAATGGATACGCCCCTCTCCTTCATAATAGCTATGAATGAAAAATATTTTTAAGTAAGATATCAATTTGTGCATTTTTAGATAAAATGCGGAATTATCTGTATTTTGAGTTAGATTTAAATTTTTTTTATATGAAAAATCAATCGTAAATTTACGATTTCATCAAAATAAAACAATACTTTCAATGTAGTAAATTAAGCTCTTTTAATTATGGTTTTTTCATAAATATGAATTTGATTTAGCGTGAACTATACCCAATATTATTAAACTATTAATGAGTTTATATTTTATCACTTAACTTCAAAAGTTATAAAATAGTCATTTAACTTTTCGAGAGCTTTCATTCAAGTCATTAAATTATTCAAAAATTTTCATTTAGGTTATTAAACTCTTTGAAAATTTTCATTTAAGTTGTTGAACTATTTGAGAGTTTTTATTTGACTCACTAGATTGTTAAGCCTTTTCTAAAGTCTAGCTATAAAACTCTAAACAATGATTCAATGATCGGTATGGTAGATCAATATCCGTTGACAAGTAGAAAAACATACATTGGATTCAACTCGATCTGATGATCAGTGTTGGAGATCAAAGAATACAATTATTTGGATTTTGGTTTGAAAATTCAAGACGTTTAAAGTGATTTTATGAAAAAAATTGAACTATAGAAGAAAAAAGAAGGAGAGCTTTCGATTGGTATAAGCGATGCAAACAAAAAAGGTCATACAACAACAATTTTAACAACCCAATAACTTCAATAAAAACTTTGACCATTTTATAAAATTTTGAAATTAAGTGACTAAAACGTGAACTTGGTGGAATTTACCCTTTAATTTATTTGGAAAAAAAAACAGAACACTTGAGCATAACTTGGATCTATCTAGAGAGTCTGGCCTGACTCGAATTGTCTTGGACTTGGATAGACTCACTTGTAATTCAAGTCGACATAATTCAACCTCAAAAAATATATAAAACCTATTTAATATATTAGTTAAAATTAACTATAAAATATAATTAAACAATTTGATAAATGTAGAATTAAAATTATTATTATTTAAATATTTCACATTATTTAAAAAATAAATTGAAAATATAAGTAACACTTCATCTTATCATTTTTACAATATTTTTACTAGGGATTGTTAAAATTGTATAAAAAATTAAATAATTTAAAACTACATCACATTAGCATCATTGGATTCAATTTAGAGAAAAAACAATAATTTGAAAATATGTTCATTATCAAATAATAAGAGTAACAATAACCTCTCAAATTAAAAACATTGAAGCTCATACACATGGTAATAACCCAACCAGATAAGGAAAATGCAATACTCTATACTTGAAGCAATTGTCGGATCTTGAGATTTCAACCAAGTCCGCAATTTGTACTAACTAATAAGATCATTTCATCCTTATAACCCATTATATAATCTAATATGAGTTTATATAATCTAATATGAGTTTATATGAGCTTATAAAAACTCTTTCCTTAACCTGAGACCATTTGAGAACCAAAATGCAAAATTTCCAAAGTTCATCGAGTTGGCATCGCAACCATGGAAGGCTCACATCCCGACATCAACGGCAGATGCTTGGCGTCACGGCTTCAATAATGCAGTGTCGTGACTTCAAAAACAATAGACTGACGTCGCAACTTCAAGAAAGTGCAATAGTTTTTCTGTGGTTTCTCTCGCAACACATTTTTCCCAACAGCAACAGCAATGCTAAACTAAGCTTCAGTGTCGAGTGGACTGTAAAACAGTTTTAGCAGATTCCAAGACGTGTATAATATCAGCTTCCCCGAGACTGATTTCAAGGCTATTGAAGAACCTGAAGTCCACCATGTTCGATGTTGAATTAACTTTTATTTCAATTTTTCCATCTGCCGGAGGTGTGTTGGAGTTATCTTCAGTAGACATTGATGTATACCTGAAAAATAAGGGAGTTTAAGGACTTTAAGCTATCACTTGTTTACAAGCTTCATTTGAAATATTACAAGACTTCTCACACTTGCAGTCCCATGCGAGCAATGCCTCGAGAAACAGCCTGCAAGCAAACTCAGATAAGTAAATAAATCACATGTAGCAAAGCAAAAAGGAGAACCCATAATTGATATAACAGATGTAGTAGCCATAAAAAATGTTGAGAAATAATATATGAGTAGATGGAAACAGAAATTAATGGACTCACTTCCGTTAGAGAGTTTATTTGCCGGGTTTAGGCAATAACACTTCCAAAGTACAACTAAACCTCACCTTATGAGTTATGCAAATGAATTCGTTCAATGAACATTAACTATTGAAGGTTGCTATCAAAGGAAACAATCAAAGGATGGGACTCCCTTTGAGATACCTGTAGCTGTAACATTTGTGATGACACTGCAGCATTGGAAATTGGGTCCAGCGAAATGCTTAGTCGGCCATATGTATTGCTTTTGGACGTCTTGTAGGAAAACCAAGTGGCAATCCCAACAGCTATGGCCTCGGTACCTGGCTCGCTGTGGTTCAAAGTTCCTTCCGCCATCGTAACATTGCCAACAGCTTCAACTAGAGTTCCTCTGTATCAACGATTTCAACATCAGGGGAACAGTATGGAAGGGGAAATAAATGAACATGAACATGAACATGAACATGGATTTTCATTTCACCCACCTGCGGTTTTCAAGACTCAGAGTAAACTGGCGACAACGGTTTTCGGCATTGCAACCCCTTGTCGGGTCAGTAACAGGTGGAGGGTGCGTCGAAGGAGCGTTATTGCTCCTCTCAAATGAGCCATACTGTAATGTTGGGGTTTTGGCAGCCCCTTGTACTGGTTGAATCATCAGCAGCAAGCAGGGCAAGGCAAAAGCGAGTATTGTTTTGGTGAAGTTGTCACCCATCTTCAATTTTTTAGGCAAAACAAGTCCAGGCTGCAAAAATCGAGAAATAAAGTAAGAAAATACCAAAGCCGGACGAAATCTGGGAAGGAGCAAGTGATGAAGAGGGTGATTTCAGACTTCTTTAAGCTGAGCCTCGTCATCCACGTCAGATCTCTCAACATGTTTATGGGAAAACAAATGAAGGGAAAAAAAGGGTTCCTAGATCTGAAACAGCGTGATAATAGATTCTTTTTTTCTTTTCTCTCTTTTTTTTCTGTTCAGGCAAGGCCATACCCAAAGCAAGCAAGGAATGCCCTACAGCAAGTGAAAAGGTAACAGAGGCTCCATCATACAAAAACGCAGAAAATTAAAACCCCAAAACAAGGGCTTCAGCCATTAGATTCATTCACCTAATGCGATGATTAAGCCAAGCAAATGTCAATGGAACAGTATACCTCTCACAGCCTCAAAAAACAAAGACAGGGATAACCCAGACCTCAAACACAAAGGACCGAGAAGCGATGTTAATAATTACCTTAAGAAGCTGAGAGAGGGTGTTGCTCTGAATGGCATTGGATTTGAATATCAACATCTTTAAAGTAACTCTGAAACTTAAAAACGAGAATATGAAGGGAAGATTTAACAATGGTCTTGGGACGGTGATGTTGACTACCAAAGGATTCTAGTTTTGACAGGTTTCCTTGTACGGAAAGTAATTTTACTAAAGTCAGGACACGTGCAACTAATCAAAGCCGACTGTGTGCCTTTTCAAACTAGTAGTGTGGGCAAAATTGGCAAAATTAGGAATATAAGTTGATTTCAAGAATAAATTAAGGATATTTGTACTTTTCACTATGTTTCAAGTTGCTTTTTTTAATTAAACCCCAAAATAAGGGCTTCATTCATCCAGTGCGCCGGTTAAACCAAGCAAATGTGAATGGAACAGTATACCTCTCACAGCCGCAAAAATCAAAGACCGGCATAACCCAGACCTCAAGCAAAAAGGATTGAGAAGCACGCAAATGCAGACCCGCCAAAAGCCTCGGGTAGTCCATCCCCAACCCGCAGATTGGCCCCGCCCCACAACAACCATTCGGGAGCCTCTGCCAGAAGAGAGCAGGAAAACCATTCCAATCTCACCTCCACAAGAGCGGAAAGGCCAAAAAAGGAAGAAGGTTCATTGAACCGGGGCAATTCGACTGCGGCTTTATGAGACATGACAGAGTAATGACAATAATAATAATGGTGATATTTGAAGAAGAGATGTTAATAAATACCTTATGAAGGTGAGAGAGGGTGATCATCTGGTAATCGCTCTCAAATTTTTGAAGTTATCTTTTTAGAAATTTTATAATTTTTTGAAAAAAACAAATTTTGGAATTTTTTTAAGTATTCTTATTTTTTTAAATTTTTGTTGAAAGTAAGACTAATTTGCTCTTATTTAAAGTTGAAGTTCATGGGTCGGGTTAAACCAAAATTTTAGTCTCATTTGTTAGACTTAAGCCGAAAAATGAGCCTAATCTTTTACTCAAGCCTAACTTGGATAAAAATGTTAAAACTCGAGCCCGACCAACCTACCCATATTAAATTTTTCATATAATTTTTAAATATATATAATACATCAAAATTATTAGAAACACTAAAATAAATATTTCCCAATAAATTAAAAATAAATTTTAAAAAATATATATACTTAAATAACACTAAAATAGATGCAACTTAACAAGTAAATACTTCTAAAAATAATAACAAAATTAACAATAAAATACTTATAATAACAACAAAATAGTGGAATGGTAGCAAAATAGTGAGAAACCAAGAAATCAACATTAAAATAGGAAAAAAATAACAATTTTTTTTTTTGTTATTTTGTGAATTCAGGCTAGGCTGGGGCAAAAAATACATTATCTTAGGCCTGACCTATTTTTTAAATTGGCCTTATTTTTTTGTCCAAACCCTCCTATTTTTTGAGTGGACATTCAGATCTAATTGACAGTGACCAAAATAATATTTACACTAATTTATTATTTAAATTATTTAAATTATAAAATTTAATTTAATTTAAATTCAAAACTTAAATTAAATTAACCCAAATAACTTAAATAATTCAAAATTCAAAATTCAAAATTCTTTAAATCTAATTGTATTTTACTCAATCTATTGAAAAGTGATATAAGTAATGAATTACCATTCAAATGCGGCGAACTGGTGATTGCGAATATGATATTTTGGAAACGTCGCATCAAGTTGGTGTGATATATTCTAGAAGCTGCCTAGTTATTAACTGAGTCACATGCTTTATGTCTCTTTCTTTATCCATTAAATAAACATGGTTGAATGTACAGGTAAAAGGAAAACACACGCAACTACTCAAACTCAATTGTCAAATGGAATGTAAGCTGATTAACGTACACATTGACAAAAACGTTTTCTTTTCATCAAATGTAATTGCTTTCATTGTTGAGTCCCAAATAGAATTATATCAGATTATTTGATACAATTGAAAAATAAAAAATTTTTAGATAAAAATATAAATTTAAAAAATAGATTTTAACAAAAGAAATAATGTTCATTTTCTAAACAAGTCGAGCCTTGGGCAAGCTTTTTTGACCCGGGTTCAGCTCAGCCCAAATTTGTAAAAAAAAACAACTGCTGCTGTTTTACTACTATTTTTTCATTATTTTGCTATTATTTCGCTATTATATTACTACTATTTTCTTGTTATTATTTAAATATTATTTTAGAGGTATTTGCTTGTTAAGTTACACTTATTTTAGTGTTATTTAAGTATTTTTTTCATTTATTGGCAAACATTTATTTTAAATTTTTTAGTGTATTTGATGTATTATGTTTTTAAATTTTATTTTTATAAAAAAAATTTAATGTTGGTCGGGTCGGGCTCAAGTTTTAGCATTTTTATTTGGGTCAATTTTAGACAAAATTTTAGACTTATTTTTTAAGTCGGACTATCCTAAGCTTAGAAAATGGGCCTAATCTTTTATTTGGCCCTATCCAAACTTGATCTGGCTCATGAACAACTCTAGTCCCAATTTCGATTCATCTCATAAATATATTTATATTTATTATTTTATTTTACTTTATTTTGTTTCAAGCTTTGTTTTAATTTTTAATTAATAAACATTGTTTTAAAGTTTTTATATTTTTAATTCATCTTTTTGACTAATAACTCTTTTATTTATATAAAATAAATTAACAAATACGTAATTATATAATGAAAATATATTGTTTATATTTATAATTATGTTAAATATATTTTATTTTTTTAAAATACCAACTAATTTTTTGACATATTTTTCTTTATATATAAATTTTATATGTCAAATATTTATTTTTTCCGCCTACATTATTAGTATGGTTATTTTTAATATTATAAAAATAAATAATTATTTTAAATATCATTATTACTTTTATATGTAAAATATTTCAAATATCATCGATTTTTCGCCTACATTAATTATTTTTCTAAATAATTATTTTATTTCATATATCTCTAATTAATTCAATCCGTATTATATTTTGCCAAATAATTATTTTATTTCTTATATATGAGAAAAAAGTGTTTGAAAATTTATAACCTTCATATTCACATCACATTATCATGCTTTAACGGAATTCAAATTTAGGATATACATAATTATTAAATTTTAAAACTAATGTGGATCGAAGAAAAGCTTAATGACTATAATTTTTTCTACAATTTTTTTTAGATAAATTACCAAATTTAAAAATTAAATGTTACTTTTATCTAAAAAAATATTGTAGAAAAATTAATCATAAATTTTCAATTCCATCAAAATAAAACCATACTTTCAACATAGCAAACTCAACTCTTTTAATTATGAATTTTTCATAAACATGAATTTAATTTAGGGTGAATTAGATCCAATGTCATTAAACTATTAATAAGTTTACATTTTATCACTTAACTTTAAAAAGTTACAAAATGATCACTGAACTCTTCGAAAGTTTTCATTTAAGTCACCGAACTATTCAAAAGTTTTTATTTAAATTACTGAACTATTTAAAAGTTCTCATTTAGGTTATTGAACTATTTAAAAGTTCTCATTTAGGTTATTGAACTATTCAAAAGTTTTTATTTAAATCACTGAGTTGTTAAGTTTTTTTAAAGTCTAGCTATCGAAGTCTAAGCGATGATTTGATGATCGATATGGTGGATCAATATCCGTCAACGAGGAGAAGAATATACCTTAAATCCAAGTCGATCAAAGAATACAATTATTTGAATTTCGATTTGCAAATTTAGGACGTTCAAAGCTGTTTCATGAAAAAAAATTGAACTACAAGCAGTGCAAATAGAGAATGTCATACAACAATAATTTTAACCACTTAGTGATTTAAATAAAAACTTTGACCATTTTGTAACTTTTTAAAATTAAATAACTAAAACATGAACTTACTAATAATTTAATGACTTTGGATGGAATTTACCTTTTAATTTATTTGAAAAAAAAAGCACTTATATAATATATTACTTAAATTAACTATAAAATATAATTAAACAATTTGATAGAATTTAAATGATTATTATTTAAATATTTCACATTATTTATAATAAATTGAAAATATATGTAACACTTTATTTTATCATTTTTTACTTTCTTTTTTAAGGATTGTTAAAATTGTATAAAAAATTAAATAACTGAAAACTATACAACATTAGCATCATTTTAAGGATTCAATTTAAAGAAAAAACAATCATTTGAAAATCTGTCTATTATAAAATAATGACACTAATAATAACCTCTCGAATGAAAAAAAGTTTAAACTCATACACAAGGTAACAACACAACCAAATAAAGAAAATGTAACACCTTAAACTCAATACAATCGTCGAGTCCGAGTCATGAGATGCCATATTCGTTACCAGAGTAACTATGATCACAAATTTCAATCAATTCCACAATTTGTACCAACTGATAAGATCATTTCATCCTTATAACCCATTATATATTCTAATTTGAAGTTTATACGAGCTTACGAAAACTCTTTTGTTAACTCGAGGCCATTCGAGAACCGCAATGTAAAGTTTTCAAAGTTTATCGAGTTACCATGGAAGGCTTGTTGTTCCAATAGGGTCAGAAGCGTGTAAATTATTGTACTAAAAAATCACACAAAGTTCAATTCCCAGGGAAGAGAGGTGGATCACATGGATCTCTTAAATACCAAGTCTTTCCTTAGACAGAATATCCCTTCTATAGTAATTTAATAGCACAATTAAATACTACTATTATACCCTCAAATATTGAAAGAAAAATAGGACAAGAAAGAACACAAGAGATTTAACGAGGTTCGGTAAATTATACCTACGTCCTCGGGCACTAACACCAGATGATAACTTTACTATCTCCAAAGTATTACAAACAAATAGAATTCCTTAAGAATTCTCAAATGGGAGAAGAGAGAAAACTAAGAGAGAAAGATTGGTTGGGATGGTGTAAATGAGAAATGGTTAGGCCTATTTATAGTTGAGGTTCAGGGACTAACTTGCAAATGGCCTAAAAATTAGGGACCAAAATTGCAATTATCCCATTCAACTTTAAACAACTTGCCTACCATTTTTTTCTTCCGGTGCCACTTGCACCTCCCATTTTTTTGACTTTTCAACACCCTTTTTAATTTGTCTTTTCAACAATCTCCACCTTGAAGATTTGATTAGGATAATCACATCTTCACATACTTCCTTCAACTCCCCAAATTCGATAAAACTATCTTTTGTAGTGCCTCCAAATGCGCTCTCGAGCGCCATACACCTAAAGGTGCTTAAATTCTCAGGATGTTAATCAAGTTCAAACAATGATTAAACTTGATTGTTGTTACCACCTTGGTCATCATATCTGCGGGATTATCTGCTGTCGGAATCTTCTGAAGTAGAATTTTTTCTTTTCAAAGACTTCCCGCACAAAGTGATATCTTACGTCGATATGCTTGGTTCTTGAATGATAGACTTGATTTTTCGCTAAATGAATAGCGCTCTGACTGTCACAATATAAACTTATGTGACTTTGAACAATTCCTAAGTCTTTCAACAATCCATTAAGCCAAATAGCCTCCTTAACAGCTTCTGTAACTGCCATATATTCTGCCTCTGTAGTAGACACAGCTACTGTAGACTGTAAGGTAGACTTCCAACTCACTGGGGCTTTCGCAAGAGTAAACAGATACCCCGTAGTTGAACGACGTTTATCTAAATCACCAGCAAAGTCAGAATCAACATATCCAACTACAAACTGACCAAGTGCTTCATCCTGTTCAAAAATTAAACCAACATCTACGGTTTTTCGAAGATACCTTAGAATCCATTTCACAGCTTGCCAATGTCCTTTTCCAGGATCATGCATATACTTGCTCACAACTCCAACAGCTTGTGAAATGTCAGGCCTCGTACACACCATCGCATACATCAAACTCCCAACTGCATTAGCATATGGGACTTTCGCCATATATTCTCTTTCATCTTCAGTCTTCGGAGATAATTGAGCACTAAGTTTCAAATGAGAAGCAAGTGGGGTACTTACATGTTTTGTGTTTTCATTTACACCAAAACATTGTAATACCTTTTTCAGATATTGCTTCTAATTTAAACAGAGCTTGCCTCTCGGTCTATCTCTACTTATCTCCATGCCAAGAATCTTCTTGGCCTCACCTAGATCTTTCATCTCGAACTCTTGATTCAACTGAGCCTTCAGCTTATCTATCTCATTTTGGCTCTTCGAAGCGATTAACATATCATCAACATACAAGAGTAGATAAATGAAAGATCCGTCATGCAGCTTCTGTAAATATACACAATTGTCATATTTGCTTCTTGTGTACTTCTGCCTTCTCATAAAGCTATCAAATCGCTTGTACCACTGCCTCGGGGATTGCTTCAATCCATATAGCGATTTGTTAAGCTTACAAACCCAATTTCTACCACTAGCATCTGTGTATCCTTCTGGCTGAGTCATATAGATCTCCTCTCCTAACTCACCATGCAAGAAAGCCGTCTTAACATCAAGTTGAGCTAGCTCCAAATTCAACTGTGCTACCAAGGCCAACAAAATTCTAATGGAGGAATGCTTCACAATAGGGGAAAATACATCATTGTAGTCAATTCCCTCCTTCTGAGCGTAGCCTTTAGCTACCAATCTTGCCTTGTAGCGAATATCCTTCTTGCTAGGAGATCCATCTTTCTTTGCGAATACCCACTTGCATCCGATTGCCCTTTTACCTTTCGGTAATTGCGCCAACTCCCAAGTATTGTTCTTCCGGAGAGACTGCATTTCTTCATCCATGGCGCTTTTCCATTTATCACTTTCTAAGCTTTGCATTGCTTCTTGATAAGTGATAGGAATATCATCAACAACGGGAAGGGCGTAGGCCACCATATCAGTAAATCGAGCAGGTTTACGAATTTCTCTCCGTGGCCTTGCAACTGCAACTGGTTCTGGTGTACTTAGTGGTTCTTGGGTCAGAACCTCTTCAACCTCTAATTCCTCTATTGTGGCTGGAGAATTAGACTTATTAACTGGGCAAATCCCCATCTGCTCAAACTCCACCTGTTTTGGAGTACACTTCACCTGCTGTGGAGTATTGCTTGTCTGAATATCTTTATCTGCTACCTTTTTCAATGTGGCAGATTCATCAAAGGTAACATCTCTGCTACAGATCATTTTCTTTGTGCTTAAGCACCAAAGACGAAATCCCTTCACTCCAGAAGTGATTCCCATAAAGAGAGCTTTCTTTGCCCTCGGATCTAACTTTGACTCCTTCACATGGTAATATGCAGTGGATCCAAACACATGTAAGGAATCATAATCTGTAGCCGATTTTCCAGACCATACCTCCATAGGAGTTTTTCTTTCTAATGCAGATGATGGCAAACGATTAACAAGATGGCCAGCGTATGTCACAGCCTCAGCCCAAAATTGCTTGCCCAACCCAGCATTGGACAACATACATCGAACTTTCTCCAGCAATGTTCGATTCATACGCTCTGCCAATCCATTCTGCTGTGGTGTATCCCTAACTGTGAAGTGTCGAACAATACCATACTCTTGGCACACATCGAAAAACGGATCACTTTTATATTCCCCTCTATTGTCCATCCTAAGCCGCTTGATTTTCTTGCCAGTCTGGTTTTCGATCATAGTTTTCCATTTAAGAAAAACTCTAAGCACTTCATCATTAGTTCTCATGGTATACACCCAAACTCTTCTGGAAAAGTCATCAACAAAAGTAACAAAGTAGTGTTTTCCTCCCAATGAAGGTGTCTTGGAAGGCCCCCACACATCTGAGTGAACATATTCCAAAATACCTTTTGTATTATGGATAGTAGTACCGAATTTCACTCTCTTTTGCTTTCCCATAACACAATGCTCGCAAAATTTTAATTTGCAAGCCTTTGCACCTTTCAACAATCCTTGCTTTGCCAGAATTTGCAAGGATTTTTCGCTGGCATGTCCCAACTTCATATGCCACAACTGTATTGAGTCTAATTCTTTGTTGCCGGAAGCTGCAGCGACTGCTCCAATAACTGTACTACCTTGGTAGTAATACAAGTTATTTTTCCTGATGCCCTTCAATATCACAAGTGCGCCAGATGTCACTTTCAAAACCCCATCTCTCATAGTAACAACTGAACCATTGGATTCCAAGGCTCCCAATGAGATGAGATTTTTCTTCAAACTGGGCACGTACCGAACATCAGTCAGAACTCTGGTTGATCCATCTTGATTCTTTAATTGGATTGAACCTATCCCAATAGTTTTACAGGCATTGTCATTGCCCATATAAACAACTCCTCCATTTAGTTCTACTAAATCAGAGAACCACTCCCGGTTAGGGGACATATGAAAGGTACAACCCGAATCCAATATCCACTTATCTGAATGGAACGACGATGATGATGCAACCAGTGATAGTTCAGAGTCACTAGTATCATGCTTTGCAACACAAGCATCTACAGCAGCTTTTCCCTTATTCTTCAGCTTTGGACAATTTTTCTTCCAGTGGCCTTTCTCATGACAAAAGGCACATTCATCTTTCCCGAGTCTGGACTTTGACTTTGATCTCCCATTTTGAGTTTTCTTCCGAGTGTATGAACGACCTCGGACTACTAAAGCTTCTGTATCTCTGATTGAGTTTTTCTGTTTGTCCTTCTTTCTCTGTTCATAACTGTATAAGGCTGCACAGACTTCGCTCAGAGATATATCACTCTTACCATGAAGTAGAGTAGTTTCTAGGAACTCAAACTCCTCAGGAAGTGACCCCAACAGCATCAAAGCCAAATCTTCATCTTTGAATGTCTCATCCATATTCAGCAAATCAGTGACTAACTGATTAAATTTGGTGATGTGATCATTCATTGTGGTACTTGGGACGTATGTGAAGCGAAAGTCTTTTCTTCAAGTGGAGCTTATTTTGACTGTTTTTCTTCAAAAATTTTTCTTCAAGTGCCACCCACAACTTATTTGCAGAAGTCTCCTTTGAAAAAGCATACCTCTACTCTCGAGAAAGGCATGATCGAATTGTGCCACATGCCAACCGATTGATCGCCTTCCAATCTTTCTCCTGTACATCATCTGGTTTCTCTTCATCAATGGCAATGTCTAGACCCTGTTGAAAAAGGGCATCTAGAACCTCACTTTGCCACATACCAAAATGGCCCGTGCCATCAAAGATCTCCACGGCCAATCTTGCATTTGCAATTGTCGGTCTTGTCCATATGGACGATGTTGAAGCTCCTACACTGACCGTTTTCTCCATAATCTTTCAATATACCTAAGGAAATCTTTTCTGATGTGGAAGATCAGTTTAAACTGCAACCACAGAGCATACTACGATTAACCTTCGGATCTGATACCACTTGTTGTTCCAATAGGGTCGGAAGCGTGTAAATTATTGTACTAAAAAATCACACAAAGTTCAATTCCCAAGGAAGAGAGGTGGATCACATGGATCTCTTAAATACCAAGTCTTTCCTTAGACAGAATATCCCTTCTATAGTAATTTAATAGCACAATTAAATACTACTATTATACCTTCAAATATTGAAAGAAAAATAGGACAAGAAAGAACACAAGAGATTTAACGAGATTCGGTAAATTATACTTACGTCCTCGGGCACTAACACCAGATGATAACTTTACTATCTCCAAAGTATTACAAACAAATAGAATTCCTTAAGAATTCTCAAATGGGAGAAGAGAGAAAACTAAAAGAGAAAGATTGGTTGGGATGGTGTAAATGAGAAATGGTTAGGCCTATTTATAGTTGAGGTTTAGGGACTAACTTGCAAATGGCCTAAAAATTAGGGACCAAAATTGCAATTATCCCATTCAACTTTAAACAACTTGCCTACCATTTTTTTCTTTCGGTGCCACTTGCACCTCCCATTTTTTTGACTTTTCAACACCCCTTTTAATTTGTCTTTTCAACAAGGCTCACATAGCGACATCAACGGCAGATGCTTGGCGTCATGACTTTAATAATGCAGTGTTGCGACTTCAAATACAGTAGATTGACATCGCAACTTCAAGAAAGTGCAAGTGTTTTTACTGGTTTCTCTCGCAACAGATTTTTTCCTAACCGGAACAACAATGCTAAACTAAGCTTCAGTGTCGAGTGGACTGTAATATATTTTTAGCAGATTCTAAGACACGTATAATATCAGCTTCCCCAAGACTGATTTCAAGGCTAGTGAAGAACCTCAAGTCCGCCATGCTAAACTCAGCTTCAGTGTCGAGTGGACTGTAATATAGTTTTAGCAGATTCCAAGACGCGTATAATATCAGCTTCCCCTAGACTGATTTCAAGGCTAGTGAAGAACCTCAAGTCCACCATGTTCGATGTTGAATTAACTTTTATTTCAATGTTTCCATCTGCCGGAGGTATCTTGGAGTTATCTTCAGTTGACATTGATGAATACCTGCAAAATAAGTAAGGGAGCTTAAAGACTTTAAGCAATCACTTGTTTACAAACTTCATTTGAAATATTATGAGAATTCTCACACTTGCAGTCCCATACGAGCAATCCCTCGAGAAACAGCCTGCAAGCAAACTCAGATAAGTAAACAAATCATTTGTAGCAAAGCAAAAAAGAGAACCCATATTTGATATAACAGATGTAGTAGCCATAGGAAATGTTGAGAAGTAATATATGAGTAGATGGAAACAGAAATTAATAGAGATCTCACTTTCTTTAGAGAGTTTATTTGCCGGGCTTAGGCAATAGCACTTCCAAAATACAACTAAACCTCACCTAATGAGTTATGCAATTAGCAATATTAAACAACTCCTCAATCTCTTTTTCTTGCTAACGAATTTGTTGAATGAACATTAACTATTGAAAGTTGCTATTAAAGGAAACAACCAAAGGATGGGACTCCCTTTCAGATACCTGTAGCTGCAACATTTGTGATGACACTGCGGCACTGGAAATTGGGTCTTGTGAAATCCTTAATCGCCCATATGTATTGCTATTGGACTCAGTCTTGTTCAAGAACCAAGTGGCAATCCCAGCAGCTATGGCCTCGGTACCTGGCTCTCTGTGGTTCAAAGTTCCTTCCGCCATTGTAACATTGCCAACAGCTTCAACTAGGGTTCCTCTGTATCAACACTTTCAACATCAGGGGAACAGTATTGAAGGGAAAATGAATGAACATTAACATGGATTTTCATTTCACCCACCTGCGGTTTTCAAGACTCAGAGTAAACTGGCGACAACCGTTTTCGGCATTGCAACCCCTTGTCGGGTCATTAACAGGTGGAGGGTGTGTCCAAGGAGCATTATTCCTCCTCCCAATTGTGCCATACTGTAAATTTGGGGTTTTGGAAGCCCCTTGTACTGGTTGAATCAGCAGCAGCAAGCAGGGTAAGGCAAAAGCCAGTATTGCTTTGGTTAACTTGTCACCCTTCTTCAATTTCTTGGGCAAAGCAAGTCCAGACTGCAAAAATCGAGAAATAAAGTAAGTAAACACCGAAATCTGGGAAGGCGCAAGTGATGAAGAGGGTGATTTCAGACTTTTTTAAGCTGAGCCTCGTCATCAACATCAGATATCTCAACATGTTTATGAGAAAACAAATGATGGAAAAAAAAGGTTCCTAGATCTGAAACAGAGTGATAATAGATTCTTGTTTTCTTTTCAGGCAAGGCCATACCCAAAGCAAGCAAGGACGGCCCTAAAACAGCAAGTGAAAATGTAACAGAGGCTCCATCATACAAAAGCATAGAAAATTGAACCCCAAAATAAAGGCTTCAGCCATTAGATTTATCCACCTAATGCGCTGATCAAACCAAGCAAATGTCAATGGAACAGTATACCTCTCACAACCTCAAAACACAAAGACAAGGACAACTCAGACCTCAAACAAAAAGGACTAAGCACGCAAATCAAGACCCTCCAAAAGGCTCGGGTAGTCCATCATCGGAACCCCTAACTCTCCAAACCCGCAGACTGGCACCGCCGCACAACAACCATTCAGGAGCCTCTGCATAGCACCCAAAAGAAACAAAGGCCCTGGCAGCAGGAGAAGGAAGAGAGCCGGAAAATAGATTCACTCCAATCTCACCGCCCGAAGAGCGGAAAGGCAAGAAAAGGAAGACGGTTCATTGAACCGCCGGCCAATTCAGACACGGGTTTATGAGACATATAATAAATAATGGTGATAGTTATATTTTTATGTATATTTTAGCGGTAGAAACCGAGGAATAGAATGCGCTGGACTGTGATGTGACACCCTGCTAAAAACAAGGAAGTGAAAAGGTAACATAGGCTCCATCATACTAAAAACACAGAGAATTAAACCCCAAAACAAGGGCTTCAGCCATTAGATTCATTCACCTAATGCGCTGATTAAACCAAGCAAATCCCAATGGAACAGTATACCTCTCACAGCCTCAAAAAACAAAGACAGGGATAACCCAGACCTCAAACACAAAGGACTGAGAAGAGATGTTAATAATTACCTTATGAAGCTGAAACAGGGTGTTGCTCTGAATGGCATTGAATTTGGATATCAACATCTTTAAAGTAACTCTGTTAACTAAAAGATGAAGGAAAGATTTATAGATGGTCACTACCAAAGCAAATCTAGTTTCCTTATAAGAAAAGCAATTTTCCTAAAGTAACATAAAACTTGTTCAATGTAAAGCAAAGGCAAATACGGCTAAAACAAGGTTGCCACCTGTTAGTAGAACTTCACCAAATTAAATGGGTTTTGACCTATTTTTGCAATTTTGAAATAAAATTTAAATAGATGTGCACGCCCTTTTCAGTTCATACACCGCCACGTAATAAATCATTTTTTCAAATGCGCTGACCGGATGATTTCCTGAATCAAGTTGCCGTGAGAAGACCATCTAGATTTCAGAATAATCCAGAAACCACCATATCATTCCAAATAATTATTTAATTTCTTATATTTTTAGGTTTAAAGGGTGTAAAGACCCTTAAACTTAAAAAAAAATAAAAAAAATTAATTTCTTATTTTTTTATTTAACTTTCACAATGCATTAAAAAGAGCCTCTGTTTTTTTTTCCACTCAACCATGGACTTAAATTCTCAAAATACATAAAAAAAAGTCCTCAAATTTTTTTTCAAAAAAAAATTAAGATCTTGTTTTTTGCTTGGGTACTTAAACCACCCCTATTCTTTTTTAGTTTCACCACGTGTCACAACCACGATGTCACTTATGGCAAAAAGTTGATAAAAATAAAAAATAAATAAAAATTATAAAATAATTAAATTTTAATAAAAAATTAAATAATTATTTAAAATTAGATAAAAGAATTATAAAAATCGTAAAAAAATTATAAAATATATAGAAATATAGAAATATAGAAAATTTATAATATCTTATAGAGTCGTAAGAAAATTATAAAAAATGTAAAAAAATATAAAATTCTTAAAAAATTATAAATTTATATTTTATATTATTTTTGCATATAGTAAATTATTTTGTTAAATTCAGGTTCATGAAAACGTCATTTTTTTAGTTACATGACTATCAAGTGAGTATTTCTTATTTACAAAATTGACAAAAAAATTTAACAATGTCAACAATTGGACTTGATTTTCAAATCTAAAAAGTAGATGACTAAATTCTTGAAAATAAAAGTATAGAAACTAAATTATAAATTTGTTAATAGTACATAGACTAATAACATATTTTAACCTCTATATTACAAAACATTTATTATTAATATATTTATGGTTGTAATAAATATTTATTATTAAAATATTAATATTGAATATTTTTAATAATATGTGAAGAATATTATTTAAATTTTATTATTAAAATAAAATTTAAATATTAAATAATTTATTAAAATAATAAATTATATTAATTATATTAATAATTTATTAGATGATTAAAAATAAGTAATTAAATATGTATGTTTAATAATATTAAAAGATATAATATTTTATATAATTTTAAAAATAAAAATAAATTGTATTATTAATATAATAATATTAAGCTTGATTTAAGTTAATTTTTATATAAAAATAAAATTATCTCTTTTTTCTAAAATGATTTACGCTTTTTAAGAAAATAAGTCATTTTACAGAAAAAACGACTTAATTTAAGTTGAATTGTAAGTAATTTTTCGTTGATCAAACTATTTTTCTATAAAATAAACCTAAAGAAATACAAAAAAAAAATATTTTCTGTAAAATTTCTTAAAATATAAATAAACAGACCCTTTATATAATTTGTACGTGTATCCTAAGTTGATGTCTTATAAAATAACTATCAATATTAATAATAAAAGAAATAAAATATAAAATTATATATATAAAGAAAAGTAAACTTTTGACATCATTCGTAATAGAATCTCATTTTCAAATACACGCCAGGTAGAATTAGAGAAGCATAATCGGAGGTATAGTTTGTCTTTTTCTTCTTTTAAGGAAAAAAAATTAACTTTTTCATTTTTTTCAAGCTTTTCATTTTCTAATCAGGTAAACCATGTTCTCTTTTATCATTTTCTTCTTTCTTTTTGCTTTATTCATGCCCCCATTTAAATTTATTTTTTTCGACACCAAAATAATCGGTGCTAGCAATAGAGAAGTTTACACCTATTAAAAAATATTTTATTTTTCTATTTCGAAAAATATACATATTTTGTAAAAAGAGAATGAAAAAATACATATCGATGTTGATAATTGGGGTGAGTGATGCGAATTGACACCGTAAATTTTAGATCATTTTTGTAAATATTTATATTTTGAATTAGTTTACTAAATTAACTTAAAAAATTTTAATATTAATAAGAATGACCCAAATTTAAAAATAATGATAAAAATAATTTGAAATGAACAATGCCAACACATGTTGGCACCTTGATGGCCAACAACCACCCCATCATCGTGTAATTATTGCCTCGCCTGAACTTTAAAAATATATATATTTTTTTGGTGTTAGCCCTATCATAACTAACATCGGTATATATTTTTTATTTTCCTTTTGCAAAATACGTGTATTTCTTGGGAAAAAAAATATTTTTAATAGGTATCGGCATCCCTATTGCTAGCACCGGTATCGTATTTTTAATTTTTTGTCAGGTTTTATTCTAGTGTCGAACTTCTTTGTTGGCACCGAAAATATTTTTTTGGTTGTTTTCGAAAAATTATTTAAATGGGGGCATGAAGAAAACATAAAAAAGTTAAAAAGGAGAGAAAAAAAAAACTTATGATGCCTTACTTTCAAAAATTGAAAAGTCAAAGAAATTTTGAGAAAATGAAACAGACTTAGAAGACGGGAGGAAGAGAGAGAAATTGTGAGCTTTTTCTTTAATAAACAAAAAATTAAAATTTCTTTAATTTATTATTACCAGCTGTATATTTATCATCTCTTTCTTTAGGACAGCTGTATATATGTATAAGACAGCTGTATATATTTTTTTGAGAAAAGTTGGGCTTTATTATGCGGGTCTAAAACAAAAAATTCAGGCCAGTACACTTTTGGGCTTAAAACCCATTTGTTGCCTTTTTTTTCTTTTAAGGAAAGATAAATCTTTCTCCCTCCACATTTTTATTAAAATATTATGAAAATAAATATTATTTAGTTATTAAATAATATGGCTCTCAAAATTATGTTGTAACATTAAATTCATAACTATTTATCTTTAACTCTGATTTGTTTTAAAAGAACCAATTTATTCAATTTCAAAATTGAGTGGAATTGTCGAAGTCTTTTTACTTATAAAAGAAAACTTCCTTAAAATCTATTCTACTTTTCCCCATAAAATCTTAAAAACTATTTAATTTTAAATTTATTTTTGAATACTATTAAATTAAAAATAAAACTATATTCTAACTTAAATAATATTTGTATAAAAAAAACTTAAAACATATTAAATATTTTAAATTTAACCATATATTAATTTATTTTTAAAAATAAATAAATATTGTTAAAAAATAGATATATTAAATTACAAATTTATTAATAATAAATTGACTATTTCATTCCTAGAAAATTGCACAATGAACAAAATGTATATTTTTGGTAATATTATTAATTAGCACTTTTTCGTATATATCAAAGGTTGTAATGTTATATTTTTGTAACTACATTCTTAACAATTATATTTCAAAGAATCAATTTCCATTAAATATGTACTTAATAATCATAAACAAAAACATAAAGAAGCGAATTCCTTAATTCATTGAATACAAATTCAAATAGTTAAAATATGCGCTTAAATAAACTTCAATCATGTTCTTTTTATTATTACAATAACAACGGTACCAACTAGAATAAAGCTTAGAGATGAAGATCAGGGTAGTAGTGGCCTTGCCTCCATAAAAAATAAAAATAAAAACGGTTTATATAATCCCTTCAATTTTTATGAAATCACAAATTAATATAATGATAAAATTGTACTTTAACACTTAAATTTTTTATTTTTTCTGGCACGCTTAAGACATGCTCTTATATATTGTTGCCATGAAGGGATCAATTCCAATGCTCTCGATAAATACAAGAATTGAGGGATGTGTAATATCTGATTGAAGCCTCCTCCATGGGGAAAATATAGGGCTCTCATGAAACCTCTTACAATTGAAAGTGGTACTTTAAGAAGGTTAAATAAACAGCAGGATAATTAATTCAAGGTTAGAGGACTGTGATGGTTCTCTTTTGTACAAATAAGGTATCCATAACTGCAAATGATAAGATTCAAATTTTAAACCTTCTAAATATTATTTCTTACGGATAGCTATATGAACTAATTGAACTAAGCTTTTGGTTCATATGCAATGGTTATTAATTCGATAGTTGGCTTGCTTTGTTACTATAAATTGTATCCATGTGATCAAGCTAACTCTTGATACAGTGATTATGTAAAAGAATAAAGAAGGTAAAATGAGAAAATTTAAAGTTACCATAAAAAGCTGATGTAAAAAAGTTGAATTTTCACGATCAGTCATAGACTCATGCCAATAAGTTTCTCTCGGGCACCTATTTTAAGGACCGGTCAAACAAGCATCAAAGTTAAAAGCATTAATAATAAAATTAGGAGGACTATTCCAATCATTCAATAAAGCTAGTGGCGAAGTTAGGGGTGGTAAGGGTGTTCGCCCCCTCTAAAATAGAAAAAAATTTATTTTGGCCCCATTATAATTTATAAAATTTTAAATTAGTAATGATAAAATAGTACTTTGAACCCTAAAATGATAAAAAGTTGATTTAATCCATTAAAAATTATAAAATATAGGCTATTAAAATGATAAAATTATATTTTTACTATTGTAAAAATATACAATTTAGTTTTAGTTGTAAGAGCTCCATTTTGCCCGGGCCCAATAATAAAACAAAAAAAAAAGAATAACAGTCCATTTACATGGCTCGAGACCCCAAAAAAATTATTACAAGCCCAAATATAAAGAGAGGTCTAATGGCCCAAAATCCTAATCTTTCAGTAGAAACCATAGTTGCCCTAGCCACCTGTCATGCTGCTCCCCGACATGTCAGTGAACGCGGCACCCGAAACCTTCCCCCTCGCACCAAAACGGCAGCAGCAACCTTGTTGACTTCCATCGCCCTTGCAAGAAACACAAAAAAGGAAAAGAAGCAGAAACAAGCAATAGGGAAAAACATATATTGGAATATTATTTCAGTTATAAAAACCAATCTTTGTAACACGAAAGAGATCAGATACAAAAAAAAATAGAGTTTTAAAAAGGTAGCTTTTTTATTTTTTTTTCTATTTTTGAAGCAAATATATATATAAAAAAGAACGAAGCGCATTTTTACCTATTTTGCCGCCCCTCCGTCGTGAGGGTCCTCTTTTTCGACTTTAGAGGGCTCCGAATCCATTGGAATTTGTCGAAGGCCGCGTTAGAAAAGTTTCGATTTCTCCGCTTTGGGTCGGATTTTGGCTGAAATTTTGGGGGTTTTAACCCCATATTCGCATTTTATGCATTTAAAGGATAAAAAAAACATTTTTTTTGAAATTTCCAACTATCGGAGGCGGCGGTCGACATCGCCTATGACCGGTTGTCATGGCGGAGCGCCGACGACCTTGTGGCCGGATTTAGGGGGAGCCAAGAGGAAAAAAAGGGGGGAAGAAGTGATTTTTTTTTGAAAACAAGGGTAAAATGATTTAATTTTTTTTTGACTTATATATGCATATCAAAATGACGTCGTTTTGGCCTGGCTTCAGAAACCCCAAAACGACATCGTTTTAGAATTCAACCAGAAAATCGACCAGTTTCCCTTAGGATCCGCATGTTTTTTAGGGGAGGGGATATTTGCAGCTTTGGTCCTTCTGCTTTTTTTCATCTTTTAAATTTAGTCATGTTTATTTTTATTTGTTTTAAATTTTGCCCCATAATTTAAATTCCTGTGCAATTTAGTCCCCTGACCCACTGTGAACCCCTTTGGGAGTGACACATGTCAATATGATAGGGATAATTTTCATTTGACCCCCTAAAGTTTTCTATCTTATTTTAATTTAATCCTTTATATTCTATTTCCTTGTAATCTAGGTGCTAAATTTTGTTATATTTTAAATTTAGTCCTTTACTTCCCTTTTTTTTCTTATTTATTTCTTATTTATGCTTTAAGTTCTGTTTAAATTTCAATTTAATCCTTCATTTATTTAATTCTGCCTTTTATTTACTTTTATTTATTATTTTATCCCCTAAAATTTTATTATGGTTTCGATTTAATCTTTTTTTATTTAATTTTCAACATTTTTAATTCATTATTTATATTTTATCCTTTAATTTACATAACTTGCATTTTTATCCTTAAGTTTCTTAATCATCTCATTTTAGTTCTTTTTTTGTTCTTTTTTTTATGTTGATGTTATTATTAAATGATTATTTTTGCTAATTAATATTTTATTTTGTCGTCATTAATACTACACAACCGTGATCATAGCATTATCATATCGTTCACAAACATGCAAAAACTGGGCTACAAAATTCCATTCAAATCAAAACTTTTCATACACATGCATAATGTCCCATTCATGGGCCTACGAAGCCCTAAACATGCATTGAAAGTAGATAGGGACTAAACCAAGAACCTTAGAAAGTTTTGGGAAAACTTAAAAAATTTTCCCATGAAACAGGGTCACACGCCCGTGTGTGCATAGGGACACGTCCGTGTGTCTTTGACACTCCCGTGTCCTCAGGCCGTGTAACTCTCTGTTTATAACGTCAGCGTGCAAATCTAACCACACGGCCAGGCCACATGTCCGTGTCTCTAGGTCGTGTCACTCACACGGTTGAGACACACGGTCGTGTCTCAGCCCGTGTGGCCAACACTTAGGCTATTTTCTAAGCCTTCATGTTACCTATAATCCTTTACAGCCTTATGCACATCAAAATCTCAAATCATGGCATCATTTTAGTGATTAAACGCCCTTCATTAAGACACATTCATAACCTTGACATATCCTTTTACATGTAATGCACTTACTCATAAAATACCAAGTCTAGATTCATTAATTCATATTCATAAGGCCCGTCATTTTGATGACCACTTTTACCATTATGCTAAGTTACCAACTTATCCCTCGAGTACTCATATTCAACCATCGTCATGTTGTTTCTATAACATACAATGACTACATGGTTATGATCACCTCAAATGGTCATAGAGCATACATCCAACATGCATGTCATATTACCAACCATACATGGCAAACAAACATAATCACAACATAAACATTAGACATGACATGAATAGCTAGGTTTACAAGTCATAATCAATATGAGCCATATCTCATGGCCATATACATATAACTCAATACAAGTCAATACATTTGGCCAATGCGTAATGACACATGTCATAAAATTAGATCCCTATACATGCCACTCACTTGAATTCTAATATATGCTTAATTATTCCAAAAGTAGTGACTTGATAGTGTGATGCTGCCTCCGACGATCTCTAACCCTGAGCTAACCTGACAAGCTAAAAGAAATGGAGATGAGGGAGTAAGCTTCAAGCTTAGCAAGTCCATATGAAAATGATAAGAAATTTATCAATATGCTTCCACCAATTCTTACAACATGATCTCAAGGTAATACTATCATAATTGCCTTTTTACCTATGTTCAAGTCAAGTTGTTTTCCCAAGTCATAGTCACTAAATTATTTATATCTGGAGTTACGGAACTCCAAATTAAAATCCACTAATTTTTCCAGAAACTAGACTCACATATATTCTTACCATAAAATTTTTAGAATTTTTTGGTTTACAGTTTATTCTTCAAAGTTACCCCTTTACGCTGTCTGACAATTCCGACCCTTCTTCACTAAAAATTAATTCTCTCATAATACGGGACTCAGGTGATGTTCCCATCTATTTCTCTTGAAAATAGATTCATTAATGATTTTAATCATATAAATTATAATCCATAACTATTTTTTTACAATTTCCAATGATTTTTTCAAATCATAATAGGGGATTTCGAAATCATTTTGACTCTGTCTCACAATAATATAAATATCTCATAATCTGATATTCATTTTCTTACACCGTTTCTTCTATGTGAAACTAGACTCAATAATATTTAATTTCATATTTTATTCAACCTCAAATTCAAATTCCACAATTTTTGGTAAATTTTCAAACTTGGACTATAGCTACTGTCCAAAACAGTTTTAGTACAAAAATGATGATGACTAAGTTCATCACACCTTCATTTCTTTTAAATTAGAAATCTATGCATTTATAAACATATATCTTAGTCCACCAAATTAACACAACATCATTTCACAATACTCATGGACTTACCATTCGTAGATTTCATATTCAATTGAGTTTTTGTACATACCTGTACTCATTCGTAACATAACTCAAGTTCGTTCTCACCAATGACATACCTCATCGGGACCATCATCAAATCCTTCCTTGAATTACCCATTGAACACTAGGAACACTAGGAACACTAATAGATACATGAAAACTTGCACATAGTGCCATATACACGGCTAGAACCAGCTCATAGCGCATAACATATGTAGCTAAGGCTACTACATACTATGTAATGCTCGGATTTGAGCTACTCACGGGTTTGTACACGAAGTCAGCACTTGGACCCCAAAGCATTAACATGATATGCTCGCTTAGCGAGTTACTCATGGGCTTGATCACATAGTCAGCACCCGGACCCACATTACATATATCACTCATCTTATGAACTCAGACACAACCCATGAGTTCAGATCACATTATTTCTTATGACATATCCCGTGTATCCTATACTATTCTTGAGGTTCAAACCGGGTTTCTTGTCTAACTCAATGTCGATGCACTTGCTCATAATGTCATTTATTCTTCCATAATACATTTCATACTTTCATGATAGCAATAAAACATTTAAATGTACATATTATCAAAGCATTAAAATATACTACAACATCACATTATTTGCTTATGTACTTCCTTGTCGAATTTTCATCAAGAATATCCGTATAATCAATCATACAATTTATATAATAATAACAATAAAGAATTTCAATTATAACATTGCAATATTATTATCACATGAACTTACCTTGAAGGAAAATTTTGGCCAATTATTCCATTTTAGTCCATAACGTCGTGCTTTCCGATTTAAGCTCGAATCCTAATTTTCTTGTTCTATAATGATAAAATCAACTATTTTAATAATCATATTAACCAATACATTTTATAATTTATACTTTGGAAAAATGACCATTTTGCCCCTAAACTTTCACAAATTTACGATTTTACCCCTAGGCTCGTAAATCAATTTTTATCGAATTTCCTCACTACCCAAGCCTACCCGAATTCTTTTTATACTAGAAGCAGCCCACAATTCTCATTATTACTCATACTCATCACTCATTTTGCCATCTTTACAAAATGGTCCATTTTAGGTGTTTTCATGAAAATCCCTTCACAAAAGTTGTTTATTACACAACAAGACTCATTTTCTTCCATAAAAATTCAGGAAACAACATAAATATTCACATGGCAAAACTCTATACTTTCAACTATTTTGCAAAATAATCCCCCATTAGCTAGCTCATGCTATAAGGGTCCCAAAAACACAAAAATCAACAAAAATGATCATCAAAATCACTTACTTGCAAGGGATGAAAGTTGCTGAAATTTTGAGCTTTCAAAACCCTTATTTTTCTGGTATTTTCGGTGGGGGAAGGAAGAAAGATGAAAAGATGACATCTTTTTCTTTTTGTTTTATTTTAATGCCAAATAAGCTACTTAATACCCATAAACTTTGACTTTTCAAACTCTTTCTCTTTATGGCCGGCCAAGCACCCTATTTAGGGTTTATTTGCACTTTAAATACCCTAAAATTTGGTTCTCTAACTATTTAACATATTTATCTAGCAAAACAAAACTTTTTCCCTTTATGCTATTTAGTCATTTTTCGCAATTAGGCATGAAATTGCTAAACTTTTTTCACCAAAAATTTCATGCACTCATATAATCATACTACAACACATAAAATAACATTAAAAATAATTTCTCCAGCCCCAAAACAGTGGTTCCAAAACCACTGTTCCGACTAGGCCTAAAATCAGGCTGTTACATTTTACATAAGTTTTAATTTAGTTAAGTGATTTTAATTAAAAAAGAACATTATGCAAAGAGGGACTGTATTTTAGTTTCTCTTTGAATTTTCAACTTTTGACACTAAGATTCAAATAATCAAATTGGTACCAATTTTGGGTGTTATGAGGGTGCTAATCCTTCCTCATACGTATTTGACTCCCAAACCCATTTCCTAGATTTTTATAGACAGAGAATGACTCCCAAACCCATTTCCTCATACCAATTTTGGGCCTTGAGGTGATCCGACCACGCCTAATTAAAAAATATTGGTGGCGAATCCATAGTCATTTTTAAAATAAAAGTCAATTTAAAAAAAAGGTTTCGACATTAGTCATTCAAAAATTTTTTTTAGCTTTGCCTCTAAATAAAGCCATCCACGCTAAGCTATGATATGCTTTATTAACACTTCTACCTTTCCAATGGAAAGAAATAGAATGAAACTAGAATTTCAGACAGAGGTAGTCATGAATAACAGAACCAAATATAGAGGCATTAGTGTTGGTAATGCAAAGTGTTGGTGTTGGTGTTGGTGTTAGTGTTAGTGGGTATATGTCACATTGGTTAAGTACAAGTTAGTGTTGGTAATGCAAAGTGTTGGTGTTGGTGTTGGTGTTAGTGTTAGTGGGTATATGTCACATTGGTTAAGTACAAGTTATCAAGAGAGTTTTTATATAGTTTTACTTTTACTCTAATTGAGTAATTGGGCCTATCATTCAATAACTGAATAGATCCCCTGTCTTTGCTACCACTCGCTCAGTTCGATCTGTGTCTATGTTAACATGTGTCAAAGTATATTTTTTTGGATAAAATTTTTATTTTTTTCAGAAAATAATATCTTTAAACAAATTTTTTTCCATATTTACTGTTTCGAAAAATCTGGAATTTGGCTGTTAGGCAGAAATTGTGGGATTGTTTCAAAATTGTTCCTGCATTTTTTACTCTTTTTCCCCTACCTATTTACCATTTTCTTTTCCACTTTTTAGTGTAAATAAAGGGTTGATTTCCTCATTTTTACACTTAGAAAGAAAACACAACACTCTCTGAAAAAATTTTCCCTCTCTATCAATTTTTCCCCTAAATCACTTTAGAGAAAATTCTGTCTAGGAGTTTGGGTTTTAAGCGAGACCGACTATTACCCTTCCAAACTTTCTTAGGAATTGATCCTATTGTGATTTCCCTGAGAAGAGCAATACCAATCGAGTTTCATCTTCCTTATTCGGATGTACGAATATTGAAGCACTGTGTTAACCCTGGGGGACAACATCTACTACACGATTACACCGATCAGGGCAAATTCATTTCTAAAACAGTGGTTTACCATGACGCAGTAAGTTTCTGATTTCTTAATTCGTTATTTATTTTTCAAATAGTGCTAACAAAGTAGAGTTTGTTTTGTAGTAGCTTATTTTCCAACAATCAGCCCATCTATTAACTAAAGCTAGAAGCACTACAAGGCAATTGATTTCAACTACGACATTTTCAAGATGCAAAGACTTTATGCAAGATAGCACCTCTCTGTTCGAAACCGCTTACGCAACATGAAAAGCATATACCCTTTGAGAAAAGCTAGTATAGACTCTATTTTCGTCCCTCAACATTGCTCCCCACTCTATTGCGCGTTCACCTTGAAACACTGCTGCATCGACATTACACTTGACCCACCTCCATACCTGATTAGGCCAATGGTGAGAGTTTTTTTTATAAAAATAACCTAAAACTTTTGATTATTTACAAAATGACCCACTTTGAAAACCATGTACGCAAAGGGCCTGTTTTGAATCGTAAACGTCGATGATGCCATTGCCATTGATTTACGTGACCTTAAAAAATAGTTTTCTATTGCCTACAACCAATGATTGGGTGGAAGTGACAAGTGGTGATGCCAATGACAGTAGTATCACTAACGTTTACAGTTCAAAACAGATCATTTATGGACATAATTTTTAAAGCGAATTATTTATGTAAATAACAAAAAATTTTGGATATTTTTATAAAAAAGCTATTTAATTTCTTATAATTATTCGCGTTGAAATTGTCATTATTCATGCAATAATTATTCTCAATCAATTCATGTTGAAATTGTCATCACTAGGGTTCTTTTTGTTGATATATTGGTAAAACTATTCCAATTTTAATTGGATTTGCAGCAGATAATGGTTTTATAATTCGGATTTCGAAACAATGATTTATTACTTTCTTGAAACAGGAAATAATTATACTTAAAATTTTCAATTTTTATGACATAAAAAAATAGCTTTTAAGGTTTATATATTTGAGAACTTGCATGATAGTTTATATTAGAGTTGATCATTGGCTGGGCCGGGTCGAAACAAAAATTTTAGGCTCATTTTCTAGGCCCAGGCCCGACCTAACCCAAAATATGAGCCTAAAAAATTGTCCAAGCCTGGTCCAAAATAAAATTACAAGCCCGAGCCCAAACCGACCCGGCCCATATTAAAATTTTTTAGCTTATTTTATTAAATAAAAAAATTTTAAACTATAATAAATAAAATACATTTAAAAACATAAAAAACAAATAAAAAAAATATTAAAACAATTCTTAAAACAATACACAAATTGAAAATATAATAAAAGTGGTAATATTAAAAATTTAAAATGATTAAAAATAAAATAAAATAAAACTAAATTATTATATAATTTGGGCCGAGCCGGGCCCAGACCAAAAAAATCTTGCCCGAGGCTCAACCCGTTTTCTAAATGGGCCTCGTTTTTTTATCCATGCCCATTTTTCGGGCCTATATTTTTGCCCAAACCCTCCTATTTTTCAGGCGGGCCTTCAGACCAGGCCGGATGGCCCGACCCATGATCAGCTCTAGTTTATATGTATTTTATGTTGACATGATACTATTTATTTTGTATGCTATGTTAAAAAAAATTAATTATAAAAATATTCAAAAAATTATAATAAAATAATTCAAAAATAAAAAAATTGGTAAAAATTTAAAAATTAGTATGAAGTACTCGTCAATTGTCATGCAAGCCATCATGTTTAAAATTTTTACAATTTAGTCAATATTTCTATAAAAGAAATAACAATTCAATAATTGACGGCAAACTGCACAAGCGTTGGAACATGTGGTTTAATTCGATGCAAAGCAAAGAACCTTACCAGAGCTTGACATGCCGCGAATCCTTTTAAACGAGAGGGGTGCCTTCAGGAATGCGGACATAGGTGGTGCATGGCTGTCTCCAGCTCGAGCCGTAAGGTGTTGGGTTAAGTCACGCAGCGAGTACAACCCTCGTATATAGTTGCCACTGTTGAGTTTGAAACCCTGAATAGACTATCGGTGATTAGCTAAAAAAAGGTGAGGATGACGTCAAGTCAGCATGCCCCTTATGCCCTGGGTGGCACACATGCTGCAATGGACATGACTAGAAACACAAAAATTTATATACTTTTTCATACCCATTTTTACTTAAATTCATGCAAATCCGGTTAAATTCTTGTCGAAAAATAATTAAATATATTTAAATTGTGTTAAAAATATGAACATGGTGAATTTTAGTTAATTTTATACTTAATTTTGATTAATTTTGAGTATTTTCGACAGATTCGTTCAAAGGGCGAAAATTGGCTCGGCTGACACTGTTGAAAGCACAAAATCGAAAAGTAATTTGAAGTATCGAGACACATTAATTTCCAGCATAAGATGGTCCAAAAATGTGTATTAATTCATAATTTAATTAATTTTAATTTATTCCCCATTTAATTTGGGTTAAATAAATTATTTTTAATTAATTATGGAGAAAGGGTCAAGTTGAACCGCACTGGTCGAACCAAATTGAGTGAACCGAACCAGCCACTAATTCGGCAGCCCAAAACGGTCCATATGCTGACCCAAATCAGCATTTTAGCTGATTAAATATGCTTGCAAAAAGGCCACCCTTGAAAGACTTCCAAATTGCATTCAAACCTCACCTTTAATTGTGGCTTTGTAGATTTGCCCCAGGCTATTTTTAGCAAAGTTGAAAGTCTCAACTTTTGCCAAGTAGATGGCGGGCCATAGGGGGGATTTTTGGCTGCTGGAATTTTCTATTTTTAGCAGCCACAATCAGCTATAAAAGCCACTCCTTTCTGATCATTCAAACCATCCCTCAATCCCACAACATTCTCTCATTCTCTCTTCACCTCTCTCACTTTTCTTTCCATTTTTTTTCATCCCATTTCCCTTTTTGTTCAAGTGCCGATTTCTTATCTTAGGAAAGAGGCTCTCATCAGCCATTTTGGAGCAGCAATTAGGTGTTCATAAGCCACCTTGATAGCTGAGGGCAACGAAGAACGAAGAACAAAGCAACTAGTCAAGCCACGGAGAAACATCAGATTTACTTCTTGTTCCCTATCTCTTTAATTTTTGTTATTATTTTGACGAATATGGTTATGAATATTTATGCTATTGAAATGGTTATTTTAATCAATTTAGCTTAAATTAAGTTTGTGTTGGGTTGATTATATTCTGCCTGCTTGAATTATTAAAATGATGTTTATGTTGTTATAGGCCTCGATAAATTGCTTGGTTAAGTAAAATCATGCCTAAGTTATTCTTACAATATAATTGTTAAATAACTAATGAATTAATTATTAAATCGTATTTAAATTATAATGAATAGACACAATGCTTAATCAGTGCATGTTTATTCTTCTAAGGTAGTTGCAGTTTAAATTAGCATTGTATTTGGCGATACATATGCCTTACATAACTTGCAAGATTTTTGTGATTAAACTGTTTCAAGGTAGAAATACCCTGTTACCTCACTTAATCTTTTATATGCTTGTGAAGATTGATTAACCGCTTGGATTGACATCGAAAAATGTTCAAGAGATTGATTAATTTAATAAGTATGTATAAGCAGTAGTTAGCAAATTACCGAGTTGCCGTGAATTTATTCGTAGCAATATAAACATAAGTTTAATAACTCTAAGTTAAAGAAATATAATTAATCCAACACAAGTATGTTATCTTGATTAAATCTTATTTGAAATCGTGCATTAGAACTCATTTGTTTTATTTTAATTATTTACTTAGTTTTTAAATAGTTTTTGACCATCTTTTAAAACCAAATTATTTTTACCTCACAAAAGTGTTTTACAATTAATTTCATAAATAATTCTTTTTACAGTCCCTGTGGGTACGATAACTCAACATTTACTTGTCACTTTATTACTTGTTGCCATTGTGTACACTTGCACATTTTCCGTCGTTCCAAGTTTTTGGCGCCGTTGACGGGAACTATTTTAAAAAAAAGCCATTATTTGTGAATTTGTTAGATTTACACTTTGGTTTATTTTCCTGTTTAAATTTTTACTTAATTTTTCTGTGATTACTTCAGGTGTTTATGAGTATTGACCAGATTATTGACTTATTCCCTGTAGTCCCTGAGATAGAACGAACCTTTCGACAGTGAAGAAGACAAGCGAACCAGAGAAGGACTAAAGGAATAAATTTCGAGAATATGAATCAAGGAAATAGAGCTAACCTTACTCAAAATCCTATCCTTATTGCTGATGATAGGGATAGAGCCTTAAGACAATATGCTGTGCCAGTATTTAACGATCTTAATCCGGGCATTAGGAGACCCGAAATCAAGGCACAACAATTCGAGCTGAAGCCAGTCATGTTCCAGATGCTTCAAACTGCGGGCCAATTCAGTGGAATGGCTATTGAAGATCATCATCTTCACCTAAGACTATTTATGGAGGTGTACGACTCTTTCAAATT
Organism: Gossypium hirsutum; assembly: GCF_007990345.1. NCBI lineage: Eukaryota > Viridiplantae > Streptophyta > Magnoliopsida > Malvales > Malvaceae > Gossypium > Gossypium hirsutum. Next base: position 110,579,673 of record NC_053433.1, read on the forward strand.
AGCCAGAGTACCCGAAGATGCATTACGATTGAAGCTATTCCCATACTCACTTAGGGACAGAGCTCGAGCCTGGTTGAATTCATTGCCACCAAACTCAATTTCTACATAGCAAGAGTTAGCCGAAAGATTCCTCATGAAGTATTTCCCGCCTAGCAAAAACACTAAGTTGAGGAACGAGATCACTGCCGTCTAACAAATGGATGATGAGTCCTTGTATGAGGCATGAGAACGATACAAAGAATTATTATAGAAATGCCCTCATCACGGAATCCCACATTGCATCCAACTTGAGACATTTTATAATGATCTCAACGCTCACACGAGGATGGTAATGGACGTCTCCGCTAATGGTACTCTCCTTTCTAAATCTTGTAATGAGGCTTACAAAATCATCGAGAGGATCGCTAGTAACAATTAGCAATGGCCAACCAATCGAGCCGTTTCAGGAGGACGAGTCGCTGGAATACATGAAGTGGACACTCTCACTTCATTCGCATCTCAGGTATCTTCAATATCCTCAATGCTTAACAATCTTACCACTAATGGGTCTAATAGTTTGGCAGCCCAACCACCTTGATACGTGATATTTGTGACAGGTTTTAAATATTTATAATGAATCTTTCTTGAAACTAACTATTATCACGATGAAGGCAAGTGTACCTATTTACTCTTAATAGGCGATACTCAGGGACGTTCTATCTAGACTTCACTTGTTATTTCACTCTGAATCAGAAGATTTATTCATTTGACTTGATCCATAGAAATCCCTAAGTTATATTATTATCCCTCTTGAGACTAACAACGTCTAACCCTAGGTTGAATAATTGAAATCTCTTTCTAATTAACTCTCTAGGGTTGCATTAACTCGATCTATGGATCCTTTTATTAGGTTTCACCCTAACCTGACAAAATCTTGTCACCTTTTCTCTAGGCGCGCATTCAACTTCGCTTAATTATGACAAATGTACTCTTAGACAGGGTCTATTCCTCCTCTGAATAAGAGCTTAACTTGAATCAATATCCTGGAATATCAAGACAAGAATTAAGAACACATAATTAAGAATAAGTCAAATATTAATCATACAATTCATATAATAATAACAAGATCTGTCTTAGGTTTCATTCCCCTTAGGTATTTAGGGGTTTTAGTTCATAACTAAAAAGGTAAACATCTCAGAAGAATAATGAATACAAAACATAAAGAAAAACTCAAAACTCCTGAAGGGAAATTGAGGGGAGATCTTCAGTCTTGATGATGAATCCGGCTTCTGAGATGGATCAATCGGCATTCCTTGAGGAGTTCCCTGCTTCCTCTCTGTGGCCTCCTTTTCCTCCTCCTCCAGGGTGTATTTATAGGATTTAGAATGCCTAAGAACCTTCGAAATTGGCCTTTTCTGAATTGGACTAAATTTGGGCTCGACAGGGACACGCCTGTGTGACACGCCGTGGTCAAGCCTGTTAAATAGGCATGGGCGTGTGGTCCACCCATGTGAACTGTGCTTTGATTTTGCCAAATTGAAACGGCCGTGTGGTCTGCCCGTGTGGGGAAGTGCAGGCCATGTTGATTTTGTTCGTTGGCCCATTTTCTCTATTTTTGGCCCGTTTCTCGTTTCTTTCACTCTTCTATGCTCACCTAAGTATAAAACATGAAATTAAGGCATTAGGAGCATCGAATTCGCCAATTTTAAGGAAAAATCATCCATAAAATGTGCTAAGCATGGGATAGAAATATGTATAAATTACGGTTTATCAAATACCCCCACACTTAAGCATTTGCTTGTCCTCAAGCAAAATGCTCAACTCATAATCAAAACAAATTCTTCTTAACTTATAATTTCTATCGATAATATCTCAAAATAATCCATAGGTAATCATACATTGAAAATTCAACTGAAAGAACATCAAAGTTTCAAACATTCCAAGTTGAGTATTTTATCATGAAAACATAGGTGTCTCCCCTCGTCTAAGTAAATACCTTTGATTCAAAATATCACAGAGTTTCACATCCTCACTAAAGATTCACTCAAATCACTCGAGGTGTTTAAGGACAATAAATGAAGCACTCAATAGTCAATAATGAAAAGTCATTACCATAGGCTTGCATGAAAATCAAATCTCCACCACTATAAATTGAGATGAAACATCAATCAAAAGGTCTTTAGAGGGTTGTAACGTGGTTTTGGTTAGAGGGTGTGGTCACAAGCTGAAAGAAATGGTTAGAATCGAGATTGAATTGAAAAATTGCCTAACTAGAAAAATGACTAGTCATCAATTGCGTACAACAGAGCTTTTTCTCAGAATATGGAATTTAACTTCTTTAGCTCAGAAGATCACTACTACTAATATGTATACATGTATTTATTTATTTATTTTAAAACAAGTCAAATTACAAAGTAGAATAAAACATAGCTAAGCAGCTATTCCAACTCAAATCTCGACAAAAATAGGGATCAAATTAATTTAGGGGATTTCAACAATAATAAATTATGGGTTAACATTGAGGGTAAATTAATGAATGGGTTGTTAGGCTCAAGGGGGTTCACTAAGGGTTAATTACAAAGGTAGGCTTTTATGGAGTGAGTGGGTTAAACCTAAGTGCCTTTATCATTTTGACATATCAAGTCAAACGGTGTGGTCTTGACATGCATAATCAAGCAAGTTCTAGAATAACAATTCAATACTGATGCACTCATAATGAAAGTGAGTATGAAAGAAATAATAGATGCTCTAAAGGCTCAAGATCACACAAAAATTATGGCTTTTTTATGTTTAAACTTGTATATTCCAACTAAAAATAATACCTAAACTTGGGAAACAACCATAAAGTTTTTAATTCTTCAAAAATCAACTTATCATGCTTGATTCCCTAATGTCTTAAAGTTTAAACAATCAATGCATAAATGCCTATGTTTTAATTCAAGATATATCAATAAACATTATAGACTAATTGGAATTCATTCTAATAATGATATGAGAAGGTCACATGAGAATAAAACAAAATTCAGGGATTTTTCTGATATAAAAGACCCCCACACTTAAGATGTACATTGCCCTCAATGTACAAAGATAGCTATTTGAGAAAGATAGATATGTAATCATAAGATAGGGAGAGAAGTGAAACTTTCTGAATGATAAATGAATTCCTTGAATTGGTGTTTTGGAGAATAATCAGCGTGAGAGTGGAGGTAGTTTTCAACCATCTCCTTGGTTGTGGTTTGAATATCGTCCTCTTGCTCGTTCTCTGTGTATCTTAAGCTTCGCCTTATTTCTCTTTGGTTTCTGCGAATTGTGTGATCGATCTCACTATCAAAAAGTAATAGTCCTGACGGGTTTCTTTTAGTAATAAACTATAAGAACTTGCCAGAAAAAACAGAAAGAGAAGAATTAGTAATAAAAATTAGAATAAAATTTAAATTGAAGTAAAAGTAAATGGCTAAAGTAATAAAAATCGAGTGTTCCTAATATCTTAGCTCCCCGACAAAGGTGCCAAAAACTTGATACGTGATATTCATGACAGGTTTTAAATATTTATAATGAATCGTTCTTGAAACTAACTATTATCATGATGAAGGCAAGTGTACCTATCGAATAGTAGTATAGCTTTAGGAAGACTGGATTATCGAACCTAAAGGAACTAAAAGTACTAGTATTAACTTTCTTTTTATTATCTAGTCAAAAAAATAAAAGGGTTTTGTTTATCTAACTAATTAACTAAACTAAGAAATCACTAAAAATAGGATTGGGGAATTACTTTTGGAAAAATGATTGAATTAAGACAATAACTAAGGAAAAATCAACCTATACTTCACTTGTTATTTGAATCTGAATCGGACGATTTATTCATTTGACTTGATCCGTAGAAATCCTTAAGTTATATTATTATCCCTCTCGAGACTAACAACGTCTAACCCTAGGTTGAATAATTGAAATCTCTTTCTAATTAACTCCCTAGGGTTGCATTAACTCGATCTATAGATACCCTTATTAGGTTTCACCCTAATCCGGTAAAATCTTGTCACCTTATCTCTAGGCGCGCAATCAATTCCGCTTAATTATGACAAATGTACTCTTAGACAGGGTTTATTCCTCCTCTGAATAAGAGCTTAACTTGAATCAATATCTTGGAATATAAAGACAAGTACTAAGAACACATAATTAAGAATAAATCAAATATTTATCATACAATTCAGATAATAATAACAAGATCTGTCTTAGGTTTCATTCCCCTTAGGTATTTAGGGGTTTTAGTTCATAACTAAAAAGGTAAACATCTCAGAAGAATAATGAATACAAAACATAAAGAAAAACCCAAAACTCCTGAAGGGAAATTGAGGGGAGATCTTTAGTCTTGATGATGAATCCGGCTTCTGAGATGGATCAATCGACTTTCCTTGAGCAGTTCCCTGCTTCCTCTCTGTGGTCTCCTTTTCCTCCTCCTCTAGGGTGTATTTATGGGCTTTAGAATGTCTAAGAACCCTCAAAATTGGCCTTTTCTGAATTAGACTAAACTTGGGCTCGATAGGGACACGCCCATGTGTGATTACTTCAGGCCGTGGTCAAGCCTGTTAAATAGGCACGGGCGTGTAGTCTATCGGTATGAGTCGTGCTTCGATTCTGCCAAATTGACATGGCCGTGTGGTCTACTCATGTGAGGAAGTCCAGGCCGTGTTGATTTCATATGTTGGCCCATTTTCTCCATTTTTGGCTCATTTCTCGTTCCTTACACTCTCTTATACTCACTTAAGTATAAAACATGAAATTAAGACATTAGGAGCATCGAATTCACCAATTTTAATGAAAAATCATCCATAAAATGTGTTAGGCATGGGATAGAAATATGTATGAATTACGGTTTATCATACCTCACCAATTTGAAAGTATAGCCTGTTTTATTGTGGGGAACAACATTTGTTCGAAGAATGTCCATGGAACCCCGAATTCGTATATTACATGGGTAACGAGAATCAAAATAGAGGAAGGCAAGGACTGCAATCCAATTTCTATAACCCATTGTGGCGAAACCACCCAAAATTTTCCTGGAGTAACTAAGGGGTTGGAACCAGTAACAACTACGCCCAACCTAGACCGACCCAGCCACCTAGTTTTTCCCAACAAGTTTAGAAACTAGTCCAAGCTGAATCATCCAATAGCTTAGAGAATCTACTGAAGGCTTACATGGTGAAGAATGATACCTTAATTCAAAGCCAAGCAACTACATTGAAGAACTTGGAAAACCAAATAGGCCAGCTTGCAGCTGAACTTAAGAACCGACCACAAGGTGCTTTACCCAGTGATACGGAGAATCCAAGAAATTCGGGGAAGGAACATTGAAAAGTGTTGACATTGAGGAGCGGAAAGACAGTAGAGCCCAATACCATCGAAGCTGAAAAAGAGCCAGCTGACACTCAAGACTTTGAGGAAGTTCAACCAAGTGTTGAAATCCCAGTTTCAACAGAACCAGAATCTGTAAAAACTGACAAAGTAACCTCAAAACCACCTAATTCTGATCAATTAACAAATACGGTAGATGCAGAATTGCCACCAATGACAAATCAATCAGTACCAGTTCCAGTAATGAAACCTTCACCACCTTACCCTCAAAGACTTCAGAAGCAGAAATAGGAAATTCAATTCAAGAAGTTCCTTGATGTACTCAAGCAACTTCATATCAACATTCCGTTGGTAGAAGCACTTGAAAAAATGCCAAACTACGTCAAGTTTATGAAAGATATCCTGTTCAAGAAGCAAAAACTTGGAGAATTTGAGACGTTAGCTTTGACGAAGGAATGCAGCGATCTTCAAGACAAACTACACCCAAAGTTGAAGGATCCTGGATGTTTTACCATACCTTGCAACATTGGAGCAACGTTTTGTGGTAAGGCATTATGTGACTTAGGTGCGGGAATTAACTTGATGCCTATGTCAATTTTTAGGAAGTTGAGGATAGGTGAAGTTAGACGTACTGCGGTTGCACTTCAACTAGCTGATCGATCCTTAGCACATCCAGAAGGAAAAATCGAGGACGTATTGGTACGTGTAGATAAATTTATCTTCCCTGCTGATTTTTTATCCTAGACTTTGAAGTAGACAAAAAAGTGCCAGTTATCCTAGAAAGACCGTTCTTAGCAACTGGGAGGACCTTATTGATGTGCAGAAGGGCGAGCTTATGATGCTTAGGATGACCAGGTAACATTTAATGTTTTTAAGTCTATGCGATTTCCTGACGCTATTGATGATTGTTCTACAGTATCTGACTTAGAGAATTTAATAGTGGAAAAGGAACTCAACTCTGTTGAGGATCCATTGGAAGGAATTTTGGCATCGGACCCTCCAAATAATGAAGAGGAGGATGAGTACTTAGCTTTGCTAGAGGCTAATCAAAGGGGATTTAATCCGCAATCCCATTTTGAATCTTTGAAGTTAGAGAAGAGGGAGTATGCCCAACCAAAAGCGTCAATCGAGGAACCACCTAAATTAGAACTCAAGGTACTACCTTCACATTTAAAATACGTCTATTTAGGTAACGCTTCTACTCTGCTTGTGATTGTTTTAGCAGAATTGACTATTGAGCAAGAAGAAAAACTTATCTTAGTCTTGAAACAATTCAAGAAGGCTATCGGATGGACCATAACCGATATTTGTGGTATTAGTCCATCTATATGCTTGCACAAGATTATCCTGAAAGACGGTGAAAAAGGGATGATTGATGGAAACGAAGACTGGACCTAATAATGAAGGACTTGGTGATAAATGAGATTATCAAGTGGTTAGATGCAGGTATCATTTATCCCATCTCAGACAGTTCGTGGGTAAGTCTAGTCCAGTGCGTGCCAAAGTGAGAATAACGAGTTGGTATCAACGAGAATAATTACGAGATGGAAGATTTGCATCGATTACTGGAAGCTGAACAAGACGACTAGGAAAGATCACTTTCTTTTGTTGTTCTTAAACCAGATGCCTGCGAGTCTATTACTATTTTCTCAATGGATATTCGGGGTATAATCAGATTACAGTAGCACTGGAAGATCAACACAAGACAATGGTCACCTGCCCGTATGGTACATTTGCATTTAGACGCATGCGATTTGGTTTATATAATGCACCTGCTACATTTCAAATATGATTGTTTAGCCAATCTAGCTAAGGTACTAAGGTGATGCGAAGAAACAAACCTCGTACTTAACTGGGAGAAGTGCCATTTCATGGTACGAGAAGGAATTATTCTAGGGCATCGGATAATGAGACATGGGATCGAGGTAGATAAAGCGAAGGTAGACGTTATTGAGAAGCTTCCACCACCAGCATCTGTAAAGGGTGTTAGGAGCTTTTTGGGCCACGCCGGTTTCTATCGAAGATTTATCAAGGACTTCTCCAAAAGTGCTAAACCCTTATGCAAATTATTGGAGCACGACGTTCAAGTTTGATGATAAATGCTTAAGAGCTTTGAAGGATTTGAAGAGTCGATTTGTTACGGCACCCATAATCGTCACACCAGACTTGGATTTGCCATTTGAATTGATGTGTGACGCAAGCGACTTCGCGATAGGAGCTGTCATGGGCCAGCGAAGGAACAAAGTTTTTCATCCCATCTACTATGCAAGCTGGACTCTTATAGGAGCTCAACTGAACTATACGGTAACAGAAAAAGAGTTACTTGATATTGTATTTGCTTTTGACAAGTTTCGATCTTATCTTGTAGGTACCAAAGTAACTGTCCATACAGACCACTCGGCAATTAAGTACTTACTATCTTATCTTGTAGGTACCAAAGTAACTGTCTATACAGACCACTCAGTAATTAAGTACTTGCCAAGAAAGATGCTAAGCCGAGACTGATCCGGTGGGTGCTTCTACTTCAAGAGTTTGATCTAGAAATTCAAGATTGAAAGGGAGTAGAAAACCAACTAGCAGATCACTTGTCTAGATTGGAGCCGGAAGAAGGGATTTCTCCTATTATACCAATTTAGGAAACGTTTCCAGATTAACACATACTGAAGGTAAGTCATGTCCATAATACCCCTTGGTTTGCTGATATTGCTAACTATTTAGCTTGTGGTTTGATGCCAATTGATAAGATATATCAACAAAGGAGAAAGTTTCTTCACGATGTGAAGTACTATTTCTGGGAAGAACCATATTTGTTTAAAAAGTGTGCAGATCAGATGATTAGGAGATGTGTGGCAGAAGATGAAGTACAAAAGATTTTATACCATTGTCACTCAACTCCGAGTGAGGGACACTTCGGAGGTACTCGTACAGCGGCTAAAGTATTGCAAGCCAGATTCTTTTGGCCAATATTATTCAAGGATGCATATACATACGTGAAGAGCTGTGACCGATGTAAAAGGGTCGGAAATGTCACCAACAGAAATGAAATGCCTCGAACAAACATCATTGAGGTAAAATTGTTCGATGTATGGGGTATTGACTTTATTGGTCCTTTCCATCCGTCTTTTGGTCACAAGTATATATTGGTAGCAATAGACTATGTGTCCAAGTGGGTCGAGGCTGAAGCTTATCAGAAAAATGATGCGAAGGTTGTAATACAGTTCTTGCAGAAACACGTGTTCACAAGGTTTGGAACCCCAAGGGCTATCATTAGTGATGAAGTATCCCACTTTGTGAACATTAGAAAAGTACGGAGTGAAACACAAGGTTGCAACAGCTTACCATCCGTAGACGAATGGGTAAGCTAAACTGGCAAAGAAGGAGATCAAAGGCATACTTGAGAAGGTAGTTGGCCCGAACCAACGAGATTGGTCCAAAAGGCTGGATGATGCTTTGTGGGCTTACAGAACAGCATCAGTAATATCCTCTGCCTCATCTTGGTCATCAGAATAGATGAGTCTGTACTGAGGAAGGTCAAATCCAAGGTGTCGCTCTATCATTCTCATGTATATCATACTCGATATTCCTTGAGGAGACATCTGGCTTACTAGTGTGAGTGTCGATGACATTTCTGGAGTGTCGAAAAGGTCGAAGTGTCGAGCGAGGTGAGTCACATAGGGACCAAGGCAGATGGGTCCCCCCCTATGGCGGTCTGTCTGGTGGCAAAAAGTGAAGGAGATAAAATATGCCAAATCAAATACATGACCAATCGCCATGCTCCATAAGAAGTAAGCATCAGTGGTGCTAATGACGTGAGTGCTCTCTCTTCTCCTAGTCAAGGTATGAGCCAAAATAGCATGGATGTTACGTAGTGCTGGAGGAAGAGAAGTTGCCTTTGAGCGACTTGCGTCATAGGGAACAGTACTCGCCTTAAGGTCGGTCCAACAGCATGAGGGTGAGTAGTGTGTGTAACGTCGAAGATGTAAAAAATTCTCGGAAGCCATAAACTCCTCCATGTAAAGGCCCAAAGTAGCTCCAAACTCTAGTACACTTTTGTGTCGTACGAGTCCACCGAGTCTAAAAATAATATTACCGGCCTCGTCATGGGTATTCATCACATGCTGTAGATGGAAAGTAGTGCAAAACTCTAAGGTAAGCTCTGAATAGGTTTGCTCGATAATTGAAAAGAACCAATCCCATGGGGCAGTGGCGAGATGGAATGAAACAAGGTGGCCAAGTTGAACCTACTCTATAACACTCTCTTAACCCCGTCCCGTCGCCGGAACAGGATTACGGAGCATTACCAGTATTTACAATACTTTTATGCATTAAACGGGAAAAATTATGATACATAAATTAAAATTATGTCATTTTGTATCTTAAATGGGCCTATATTGATTACTATAAACATTTGAATCCAACCGGGGTTCGATCGGAAGCTTATAAACATTTTCGTGAAAACTTAAAAATTCTCTTTTGTGAACAGTGTCACATGCCAGTGTGACCTAGGGGACACGCCCGTGTACACTTCTTACACGTCTGTGTGGGAACACCGTGTTCTTTTTCTTTAGAATTTGTTAATTTTGCATGGCCAAAGCACACGCCCGTGCGTGAACTGTGTGTCTCACACGATCTGATCACACGCCCGTGTGACCTCGCCGTGTGGACTTATGATGAGCTTCATTTTGCAAGTTACTAACCCTATAAAAACTTAAGCTTTAAGATAACATTTTTACCGACTCTTAACATGATTAAAACTTGATTAAACATATTTAATGCTAACCTAACTTGACAATAATACATTCAACCAATGTACTCTCAGTGGAACCACAGTCTAGATTGACTTAAAATTTTCGTGTACAATCTTAAACAACTTACTTAAATTAACTTTCAAGCATGCATATTTCATTTTATGACCTAACATTTTTAAACTATTCTTGAACATTTTTACTCTATTAGCTTAATAGCCTAGGTACATGCCATTATCAACAATTAACATATATTACCTTGTTGAGTTCGGGATCGGCTTAGGATGCTGATTCGACGATCTTTTTTTAGCTTAACCTACACATGGAAACAACCGTACGCTGAGTATAAACTCAGTGGTTTTTCTATATACAGATTTACTGAATAGTGTAAGAAATTTAACATTTACTTAAGTCATATATTAATCATAGTAAACTTGTAAATAACTAAATAATAATACTCATCATTCATATATACATTCGAGCTTTAAACTTTAACTTCATAGTCTCTATACTTCAGTCATTTAACTTAATTTCATAACATATAAACCTTACCATTTGAATCGGTTTACCTTCATTGTCCATTTGTACCTTTCATTTCATCATTCAACAATTAATATAACATTCACTTTCATTAGCAGTCAACATTCATGTATTCTTAAACTTTAAACATTACTTCAGAATCTTAATACTTTAACCATTTACTTTTCATTATTTAGCTTTAAAACCTTATTAATCGGTCTTGAATATACTTTTATTACTATACAGTAATTTTCATCTGTCATGCAATCAAGCAGTCTTTTTAGATATAACAGTCAATAAATAATAAATTAGTAACATTCATTCTTTGATATCCTTGATTATTCACCTTTCATTCAATATTTTGTACTATCTTATTTCAATAACAATCAATATTCTTTGGTAACAACCAATTGATCTTTTCGTTCAGTACCAGTCAGTCAATAATAATAATCGGTTAATCAGTAATTTTCATTTATTTAGTATCAGTCGTTTATTCTGTAACAGTCAATTATTCAGTAGCAAACAGTCTGTAATATTTTTCATTACCCCTATTAACATGACTTGGACCTGGACGGATACACGGATCCAAATCCAACCCACACACCAGGGATATAATACAGTGTTTCATCAGCCGAAGCCAGAATACACCACAACGGTAACAGTAACAGTAACAGTACACAAAGTACCTCATCGGAACGAATCCGGAACAATCACAGTCTGGCGACACCTAAAGTGTCTCATCGACACAGAGTCGGAATATCCCTAACTCTACTGATCCTATGGCATGCCAACTATATCCGACTAGCCCGACATTGTTAATAGGGTATTCAGTAAACTTTCAAATTTTCGATTTCATTCGTAATTTAATTTCACTTCATTTCAATATCTTTCTTTATCAATTCACATGTAATTCAATTTTAATACAACATACCTTTTAATTCATTTTCCAATAAACACACATTCAAATATTTCATACTTTAATTACTTGTCACATATCAATCATGATACAACAATTAATAATCAAATTCAGTAAATTATAAAACATTATAATTCTTACCTTAACATTTCCATTCTCAAGCAATTCAAATATTAACGTAACAATTAACTATTAAGTTTAGTTTATAGAAATACAAATCGTAATTCTCGAGTTTACTCGATATCCTTATCCACTTTCTCTTTCCCCTTCTTCGATGACATTTCCGGTGCTACGTTAGCTACGGAAAAATTTACATTCATTCAAAGTCATTAATATTACATTCTGAAGATTTTCATGTAACTTTTCCATAAATTCCAATTTAGTCCTTTCACCATAACCATTCTTTTTCTTCAAAATTAACTTAAGTTTTCATCTTCATACTTGCTTAAAATAAATTCCAGCATTTCATATTCAACATAAAACTTAAATTCTAAATTTCTTTCAACTTAGTCCTTACCATGTCAAAACTTAACTTTCTCTTTATAATTTAATCTGTTTCCCACATCTAACTTAAATTCTTATCAATAAAACTCATAATTCTTTAATTTTGTAACGCCTCGATTTTTGGGCTTGAAAGTATTAGGCCTTGAGTCTGGGTTCGGGTAGAAGACGGCCCAAAAAATTTGGATGTTATTATTATTATTATTATTTCGTATGTCTAGTGTAGTAATTAAATAAATTACGAAGGGTTTATGGTGTGGGAAAAAGGCCCAGGAGTAAATTTAATTCGAGGTAATTCCTGAATTTTTTAATCTTGGGAGAGAGAGTTCTGGCGATATGGGCTTTTAAAGTTGAGGTGGTAAAATAGGACACAAAAAGATCTGTGGTAAAGTGGCATGTGGCGCCACCTAGGTGTTTGGGGAGTGACGTGTGGATGTTTAGGGGGAGCCAAAGTTCAAGCCACAAGGTAAGCGTATTGTTACTCTCTTTTTTTGTGCATGTGCCGGGCATGTGATAGAGCTTAAGTGGAAATTCGGTTAGGGCTTTAGGAGGGTTGGGCCGTGGGTCTAAATGGCCATTAGGGCAAGCTTTATTTTCTTTTTGTTTTGCTGAATTAGGGTTAGCCACCTAGAGCCTTCCCTTTCATTCTATTCTCTTCTCAGTATCTCAAAAAGCCGAAAAACGCAAAGTTAGATCTCTTGAGTGCCGAATTCTTCGTTCTCTTCTCCTCTCTTCTTCTATTTTATTTTTCTCCTTCTTTTCTTCTCTAGCCGAAACATTCCTACCATTCTACTCATCTCCTCTTTTATTCCCATTCTTTTCTAAACCTCCATAGTCGATTGCCATAAAAGCTGAAATCCCAAAAGTTGTTTCTTGTGTCAATTCTTCTAGCCAAAATCCTCCTATTTTCTTCATCTCTTTTGGTTGATTTTCACATCCTCTAAACCTCAACCTCTATTGACAATACCACTGCAAAAACCACCATACCAAATCATCTTTCTCTTCACAGTTCCAAAAGTCGAAAACACCATAGTTTTTAGGGACATATAGCTGAATCTTTAGATCTCTAAGATTCGATTTTTGCAAGTGTTGAAGGGCTGGATCTGCATCAGATCTGAGTAGAAATTGAAGTGGAATCATTTTGGTTGAAAGAACCTGTGGTAAGTATTCAGATCTATTCTTTATTTCAGGTTTTAGAAAAGCCGAAATCCCTAAAGGCATAGGGTGGACGTCGAATGGATCTTAAGGCTCTAATGGTTGTAACAATTGATTTGTTTTGGTGTTAGTGTGATCTAGAGGCTGCTGATCAAAGGCTTGGACAAGTGGAACGACTAGATCGAGATCTATTCACTAGTTTTGGCAAAGGTAGGATCTCAAGGGCCATATGTATTGATGGCCGATTATGGTAAGTAAGTTTATGATGTTTGCCATTATACTTTGGATCTGATATGTCTAGTGACCGATTGTAGGATATCGTGGGAGATTTCGGTAGCAGTTTTCACAAATCAAGTGTGTAAACGACACCCACTGGTAAACTAGATCGGCAAAAGCCGAAAAGTCGAAATACCGAAAAGCCGATATTTCGAGAAGTTGGAAGCGTGCGAGCGCTCGTGAGATTGTTTATATTGATAATTTTGGTAACTTCAACGGTAAGATTGCAGAATGCGCAATTTCGTGCACTTCAGTATATTTAGGCTTAATGGGCCGAAATCGGGTTAATGGGCCAACGGGCCCAATTCAGTAAAAATGCTCGGTAAGTGTTTCTATTAATACGTTAATTTCTGTAGTGAGCATGAAACCCTAAAAAGACTGATAAAATTACTGAAATACCTCTATAAGGTAGAAATACCGTAATACCTCTAAAGGGGTAAGTTTACGATTACTTCCTTCGAGGGTAAATAACTGTTCTTACGCTATAATCTGACTGTCTTTCTGAAGCATGCCTTGTTAATTATATATATATTCTGCATACATGTCATACTGCATGGGGTTGGGTTTTGTTATGGAGGAAGAACCCGTTCTGGTGGCTGTGCCACATATTCTGATATAAGCAACTTTGCTGCGGATTATAGTTAGTGTCGCAACCGATGCTAACACTGCAAGTGTAGGGATGGCGTGGGTGATTTATTCCCCACAGGAAGTGTAGGGATGGACGGAGGCAAGTGCAGGGTTGGATGGGGTTATCATGCATTAATTATATGAGACTATTTTGTTATGGGCCAACTGTATTGAAATGGGCCCAACTTGTTAATATGGGCAAGGCCCAACATATCTCGACTTGTAATAGGGCTACGGCCCAGATTGACACTGATATAGGCTAGGCCCAGTATACTCTGATACTGTAAGGGGCTATGGCCCAGATTAATATTGATATGGGCTAAGGCCTAGTTAATTCTGATTTCTGAATAGGGCTTAGGCCCAGTAGAGCTTGAACTGATTTAGGCTCTAGTTGGGTTTACTTTACACACTGAGTTTTCCAAACTCACCCCCTTTTTCCAATCTTTGCAGGTGAGCCTTAGATCGGTGGACTTGGAGCTAGAGGGATTTAGAGTGGCCATGTGGACTGTTTAAAATAAGTTTTTATACCTTCACTTTTATTTTAGATTATTTCCTTTATGTTTTCAGGTTTTAATTTGTAATAAGGCCGCTTTAATTATTTTTAGTTGTTTTTAGTATGTTTTGTTAGCTTAGATATGATATTGTTTTAACTGTTTGAAATTGAATAGCTTTAGGGCGCATTTTAAAAAGGTTACTTGATTTCAAAATATCGCGATAACAAAGCAAGGCTTCCGCAACGAAAACATTTTCAAAATTAATAACCTTTTCAAATGGTTTTAAACGAATTGGTTTTCTCTGAACAATCAATCAGTTAAAGTGTGGCAATGGTTGTGTGCATGTCTAGGATTGGATCCGTAAAGAGCTGGGTACTTAAGCAGTCTAATTGACTCACCTCATCTTTTCTGGCATCCTACCTGGTGCACAGCTTCCATTCACTTTAATCTTTAACGAAGATATTCTTTAAACACTAAGAAAGACTTTAGATAAAACATGACTTTTCTAGTAACACTTCAATGTGACACGCCGGATTCGGTTGTAATGTTTGGGCCGGGTTTGGGGTGTTACAAATTTGTTCAACTTAATCAACACAAAAAAATTCATTAACTTCCTAACTTTTGATATAATTCATGTAGTACTCTTCTCTAGGATTCCATAAACATCAAAATTGCAAGAAAAGGGATCAAATTGACTTACCAATTAAGCTTGAAACCTCAAAGTCCTAATTTTTCCTTTCTTTTTCTTTCTTTCTTTCCCTGCTTCATTCGTGACCTTCTTTTTCCTTTTTCTTTATTTCTTTTATTTTAATTACTTTATAATATTAAATTAATATAATATACTTTAATTATTATAATTTTACTTATCAATTAAGTAAATACACATGTATAATACACGTGTACATATTTCATTTTTACACATCTACCTTATTTTCACCATACATTTGTCACCACCTTTTGGCTTAATTGCCTACTTAGTCCCTTGACTTTTCTTTATTCTATAATTAGATTTTTATTCTTTATTCAATTTAATCCTTCTACTTAATTATTCTTAATTAAGCTAAATTCACTTTATTAAACTTTAATTAATCACTTACTTAACTTCATAAATATTTTTAATAAATATTTACGAATCCATTTTTCATAAACAGAGACCCGAAATTACACTTTTCCAGTATTGGTAAAATTCGGGTCATTATATGCTCTAAAGTAGCCCAATCAATACAACGACCCACACCTGGTGGTCGCACGCGCAAAAGCTGAAACAAGTCATCCTGTGGGCTGGAGGAGAATCGAAGCAGCGGGTGACAAGCTTCAGTCGAAGCACTCGAGGGGGTTGCGCCAGGACCTTCCGCTTTTACGAAATGGGGACAACAATCTTCCTGCCTCATGTGTTTGTGATGGTGTTCTTGGAAATAACAGAGGTGTATACCCTAACACTAATGAAAGTAAAAACTAGAATAATAGGGACATAGCAATAGCAGTAAGGAATAAGACAACACCTAACTAAACAGATGGATGCAAATATAGGAAAATATAAGTACTAATAATAAAATAGGCTAAAGAAAAACTTGAAAAATCCAGAAAACTAAAACAAAATAGTAATAATAAAAATCTAAATCACAATAATCCTAAATAGTAACAATAATAATAATGAAGACTATCAAAAACTAAATAATTAACGAAAAATATACTAAACTTAAAATGAAATAGCAATCAAGAAATAGCAAAGAAATAAATGAGTAAATAAGTAAAATGGGATAAAATAGAGGTGAGGGTGAAAGAGGAAACCACAATCAATGGTCGGAGGTGCAGACGGCGGTGGACAAAACTGGTGTGCGCGTATGATGGAGGTGAAAGTTCGGGGGTAGAGGAAAAAGATGAAAGGGGAAAAGAAAGGGAAGGGAATATAAGAAAGGATGGGGAAGAAAGAAAAATAAAGGAAAGGGAAGGGGGAAGGGGGTCGACCAGTAGAGGAGGCGGCTGTTGGTGGGGTCGACATTGAGGGGTTTGATGGCTGCGGCAGTTAAGGGGAGGCTTTGAGGAAGAAGACAAAAGTGAAGAAAATGTTAGGGTTTGGGGGTTAAAAAGGGAACACGGTCATGTGGGGCCTGTGTTGGGCCACACGATCTTGTGGGGCCCGTGTTGGGCCACACGGTCATGTCACACACCCATGTGGCTTGAGTTTAGCCCTTGTTTGTCACAAAAATTGAACGCACAATCGTCACATGGCTTGGGTGTAACAGCTTGATTTAGACCCTAATCGAAACAGTGGTTTCAGGACTACGAATTCAAGTTAGAAAAATATTTAAATATTATTTTTCATGTTTATCATATGTGAATTTGCATGTGTGAAAGTTTCGTATGAAAATTTGATTGTTTGTGTGCTTAATTTAATAAAATGACTTAATCACGTAAATTGCAAACATGTAGTTTAAAGCATAAGGGCTGAAGTGTTGTGGTTTTTTAATATAGAGCACTTATAATGCAAATAGGCCATAATTAAATAAGTTGGACGGTTGTAGACAACCAATATGAAGATTTTATATTAATTAGTAAAGGTTAAAATAGTAAAAGATGAAATAATATATGTTGTAATATAACATAAATAATAAAATGATATTCATATATGCATGCTTTGACCGAAACTAAAAATAAATAAAAGAAACTAAAGCTTGGTGATATTTGGCCATTTCTCAAGCTTGATTCAAGGTTAGTTCGGTTTCGGTTTTTGATAATTTTTACGTTTTTGAAATCGTTACTTCGAATACTATCCGATCCATGCTAGAATTTCTGATTTTGATGAATGTTTTGAGTTATGCCATTGATGAATATTTGTGTTTGGTGATGTTTGATGATGAAATATTAAAGATATATTTTAAATTAACATGTTTTGTATTAGAATTTTTGATGATTTTGAGTAATTAGGACTAAATTGTAAAAATAATAAATCGAGGGAGTAAAATTTGAAATAAATGAAATATATGGACTAGCATGAGTATAAGGAATATTCGGCCAAACTATGTTGTTATGAGATTGTACATATCTTTTGTTTTATACAATATGGACTAAATTGTGAATAATGTGAAATATCATGGGTAAAAGTGTAATTTGCCCATTTGTGTGTTTTTGGATGAATTTGGTTGAATATTTGATTTAATAATTTTAATTTATATTAATTTAGATCAAGAAAAGAGAAAATCGAATTTAGATCGGGGGAAAAGTAAAGTTGTCGATTAGCCTATCCGTACCGATTTTTCATCGTTCGAGGTAAGTCTTTAAGCAATTAAACAATGTTATTTTTAAATAAATATGAGTTCCATATGGTGAAATGAATTATTTGAATATATATCTATGTAAGCCGAATGTAAATAAGCTTGGGAGCTATTTTAACGAATTTGTTACGACTGAGTTATAACATTTGAAAGTCAGTATGAACTATATGGAATATCTGGAATTTTCGATATAAGAATTGTTTATGAGACAGCTTTATAATAGTGACATTCGGGCTTTGAGCCTAGCAAGCCTTATGCTGGTGAATTAAATCAGGCTTTATGCCCAGCAGGCTTATTGCCGGTGTATAAAAATCAGACTTTGAATTTAGCAGGCCTTGTGTTCGTGTGTGATACAGGCTTAGGCCTAACAGGTTTTATGCCGGTGATTTATTGTAAGCTTATGCCTACAAGACTTCATGCTGATGTGGAATTTGAGTAAGTAAACTGAGCTAAATGACCATATATATCTGGCCATATAAGTAATGTACATATGTGATGTTATATATGATCTTGTGTATTCGGCCAAATGAGTGATGTTGGTATATGAAGTTTAATTTTTTTTTGTGAGCTTGTGTAAATGAGTGGAAGTATATTTGACTGTGTAATGATATTTGGCTTTGAAAGTTGAATGAAAATTTTTAAAATTTTAACCTTATAAGTATTCGGCCAAAGTGATAGTTAAGTTAAACAGTGTGTGGTTATGGAATGTTTAAGTTGAAACTAAATACGACATTGATATAGTAAATTGGTTCAGTTTAAATTTTAAGAAGTTGACTATATTATTGAGTTGTTATTTGCTTATGACTTACTAAGCTAAGTTAGCTTACTCTGTGTGTATATGTAAACTCTGTTTTATAGATTTTGAAGCTAGTTACGAGCTCGGGGATCGTCAGCAAAGTTCACCACACTATCCACAGCTTTGGTATTTAAATCATCGAACTTAAATTATGGCATGTATATGTTAAAATGGCTAATTTAAATGTTCAAATTCGGTTTTGGTTTGATCATGGTATAAGCCTACTTTAGTTACTATGATATGTGATATAAATGGATGATGTTTGTGATATTTATTTTGTCTGTATAGGTTGGTTGGTGATTTCAGTTATATGCATATAATTGAGCCTGTTAAATTTTAAATTTGTTTCGAAATGTTTGTTAAATGGCATGAGAGATTTATGTTTTAAATTTGTCTATAGGTGGTTAATGTCTTGTAATGATGGATAAAATCTTATTTAGTTGATAAATATTTTTGGTTATATGTTAGAATGAATTAAAGAGTACGGTTGTTCAATGGTTCGACATTTATACACAAGTTCATAAGATTTATGGTTGGGTATAATACTTAGGGTTGTGCATATGTGTGATTTTGGTTTGAGTATAGTTGTTATATGTTTTGGCCTTATGATACACGATAGTTGTTAATTATGCTTAAGTAGATCATGTGCTAGTTAGGTAAGAACTAGGACATATGCATGATAAATATTCGGTGTTCACTTACGGACCAAATTAATGGTATGAATGACATTTGATTTGGTTGTTATGGTAATTTAATTAATTTGGGTATTAGATTCATATGAAAGAATTGAATTGATGAGAAAACAAAAATATGTGTACCTAACTTTCGGTCATGATATGTTAGTTGAGCTTTTACAAGTTATTATATATATATGGTTTATAAGTATGCGCATGGTCAATGCAAAATAAGTCTAATAATCCAATAATGAAAATTATTATTGTATACATGTTATGTATTGTATAAATTGTTTTTGATATATTTTGGATTATGTTAAATTAAGTTGTGTTGTGATTGATATGATTATTTAAGATTTGGAATTTGATTATGTTATAAGCATTGACGTGATAAAAACTTTGTGTTGTAATTTATAACGCGTATCTGTTTGAATCGTAAAATAGTCAGTAATGCCTCATAACCCTAATTTGGCGACGGATATGGGTTAGGGATGTTACATTTTATTGGTATTAGAGCTACGATTTAGTCGATTCTAGGACTAACGTAGCACGTGTGAGTCTAGCTATACATGACATAATAGTTACTGCGATAGTGTTATGATTTCTGACATTTGAAAATATGTTTTCGTATAGTAAAGGGATCCCAATAGAACAGCGCCAGTTGATTGTCGACCAACTTCGAGTAACCAAAAGGGAGAGGCTAAGCAAGCCTTATACCAAATGATGAATGAATGGTTTACTCAATATATCCGGCCTAATCCGGCAGCACAACAACCTCCACCCCGGATTAATCCATCTTCGATACCTGCTATACCTCAAGTGAGTGATCCGTTGAGATTGCCTAAGCCACCTGTTGGTAAAATCAGGAAACACGAGGCTGAAGAGTTCAAAGCTACTGGTGATGATGATGCTGAGCGAGCTGAATTTTGGCTTGATAACACTATCCGTGTGTTCGATGAGCTATTTTGTACTCTGGATGAATGTTTAAAATGTGCCATATCTTTGTTACGAGACACTGCATATCACTGGTGGAATACACTAGTATCGGTGGTTTCGAAGGAGCGAGTGACCTGGGAGTTCTTTCAGACTGAGTTCCGTAGGAAAAACATCAGCTAGAGATTTATCGACTAGAAATGCAAAGAATTTCTAGAATTGAAACAGGGTCGTATGACCGTAATAGAGTATGAGCGAAAATTTATGAGACTCAATCGGTATGCTCGAGAGTGTGTTTCGACCGAAGCTATAATGTGTAAAAGATTTGAAGATGGACTGAACAAGGACATTAAACTACTAGTTGACATACTTTAGATAAACGAGTTCGTAGTACTGGTTGAGCGAGCCTACAAAGCTGAAGAGGTTGGGAAAGAGAAAAAAAAAAGCTGATTTTGAAGCCAGATATTCCCGTAAAAGATCATTGGGTAAGACTTTTCACTCAGCATCGAAGAAGTTTAGAGATGATTCTAGTCGATCTAAGGATACTGCGAGCTTTTCTAGACGAGATCGAGACTGACCCCCTGTGAGTTCACGAGCCACTTCAATGGCTAGTGTTGGCAATGTTCAACAGAATAGAGTCGAGTGCAAGCATTGTGGTAAATGGCATTCTAGAGATTGCAGATTGTATGATGGGTCTTGTTTTAAATGTAGATTGATGGATCATTTTATCTGAGATTGCCCGATGTTAGCCCAGCAAAACACTATTCAGAACGTGAGACCGAGCAATATGTCAGTACGAGGTAAACTACCCAGGCATTCGGGTAATGTGAGTGGTAGTCAGAGAGGGACGAAATATACAGCAGTTCAATCTGAGGCTCGTGCACCTGCTAGAGCCTATGCTATTCGCGCATGCGAGGAGGCTTCATCCCCAGATGTTATTACTGGTACATTCACTCTCTGTGATACTAGTGTAATTGCATTGATTGATCCTGGCTCGATTCATTTTTATGTGTGTGAGACTTTAGTATTCCATAAGACTTTGCCTGTTGAGTCTACTAAGTTTGTGATTAGTGTATCGAACCCCTTGGGCCGGTGGGTTAAGGTTGATAAAGTATGTACAAATTGCCCCCCGATGATTCGAGATTCTTGCTTTTCGGCTGATCTAATGTTGTTGCCATTTGATGAGTTTGACATAATTTTGGGCATGGATTGGTTGACTTTGCATGATGCTGTTGTAAACTGCAAGAGAAAGACTATTGATTTACGATGCCAGAATGATGAGATTATTCGGATTGAATCTAATAATCTGAATGGTTTACCGATAGTGATTTCCTTGATGTTAGCTCAAAAATATAAAAGAAAAGCTTGTGAAGCTTACTTTGCATATATGTTTGATAGTAAAGTATCCGAAAGAAAGATTGAATCAGTACCTGTTGTGTGTGAGTATCCGGATGTGTTTCCTGAAGAATTACTGGGTTTACCACCTATTCGAGAGGTTGAGTTTGGTATTGAGTTAATGTCGAGGATGAATCCGATATCGATAGCTCCGTATAGAATGACGCCTACTGAATTAAAAGAATTGAAAGCTCAGTTGCAAGAGTTGACAGATAGAGGTTTCGCGAGACCGAGTTTCTCCCCTTGGGGTGCGCCTGTGCTATTTGCGAAAAAGAAAGACGGAATTATGAGAACGTGCACCGATTATAGACAGCTCAATAAGATGACCATAAAGAATAAATATCCGTTGCCACGGATTGATGACCTGTTCGATCAGTTGAAAGGAACTTCAGTGTTCTCGAAGATAGATTTGAGATCGGGTTATTATCAGTTGCGAGTCAGAGACTCTGATGTGCCAAAGACTACTTTCCAAATGAGGTATGGACATTATGAGTTTTTAGTCATGCCTTTTGGACTTACTAATGCACCTGCTGTTTTTATGGATTTGATGAATCGGATCTTCAGGCAGTATTTAGACCAATTTTTGGTTGTGTTCATTGATGATTTATTAATCTACTCCCATGATGAAGCCGAACATGCCGAGCACTTGAGACTTGTATTACAGACTTTGCGAGAAAAATAGTTGTATGTGAAGTTCAGTAAATGTGAGTTCTGGTTACATGAAGTTAGTTTTCTGGGACATGTTGTTTCAGCATCAGGTATTCGAGTAGATCCGATTAAAATTTTAGCAATACTTGACTGGAAACCTCCGAGAAACGTTTTTGAAGTCCAAAGTTTTCTGGGACTTGCTGGTTACTATAGACGATTTTTGAAAAGGTTCTCGATGATTGCAACCCTGATGACCAAGCTACTGTAGAAAGATGTTAAGTTTGAATGGTCAGAAAAGTGCCACAAAAGTTTTGATCAGTTGAAAGGCCTTTTGACCGAAGGTCCAGTGCTAGTTCAGCTAGAATCAGGTAAAGAATTTGTTATCTATAGTGATGCATCCTTAAATGGTTTAGGTTGTGTATTGATACAGGAAGGAAAAGTTATGACTTATGCCTCGAGACAGTTAAAGCCACATGAAAAGAACTATCCGACACACAATCTAGAGTTGGCAGCTATTGTATTTGCATTGAAAATTTGGAGTCACTATTCATTTGGTGAAAAATGTCATGTTTATTCCGATCACAAAAGCCTGAAGTACTTGATGACTCAGAAAGATATGAATTTGAGACAACGCCGATGGGTAGAATTGCTAAAAAACTATGAACTTGTGACTAATTATCACTCGGAAAAGGCTAATGTTGTTGCTGATGCTCTAAGTCGAAAAACCTTATTTGCTTTGCGTGCAATGAATGCATATATGGTTATGTCAGATGATGGTGCAATAATAGCCGAGTTAAAAGGAAGACCGTTATTTATTCAACAGATTTGTGAAGCTCAGAAGGTCGATAATGATTTGATAGTAAAACAGGCTTTGAGCCTAGCAAGCCTTGTGCTGATGAATTAAATCAGGCTTTATGCCTAGCAGGCTTATTGCCAATGTATAAAAATCAGACTTTGAGTCTAGCAGGCCTTGTGTCGGTATGTGATAAAGGTTTAGGCATAGCAGGTTTTATGCCAGTGATTTATTGTAAGCTTATGCCTACAAGACTTCATGCTGATGTGGTATTTGAGTAAGTAAACTGAGCTAAATGACCATATATATTCGGTCATATAGGTAATGTACATATGTGATGTTATATATGATCTTGTGTATTCGGCCAAATGAGTGATGTTGGTAGATGAAGTTAATTTTTTTTGTGAGCTTGTGTAAATGAGTGGAAGTATATTTGAACGTGTAATGATATTTGGCTTTGAAAGTTGAATGAAAATTTGTAAAATTTTAACCTTATAAGTATTCGGCCAAAGTGATAGTTATGTTAAACATGTGTGGTTATGGAATGTTTAAGTTGAAACTAAATATGACATTGATATAGTAAATTGGTTCAGCTTAAATTTTAAGGAGTTGACTATATTATTGAGTTGTTATTTGCTTATGACTTACTAAGCTAAGTTAGCTTACTCTGTGTGTATTTGTATACTCTATTTTATAGATTTTGAAGCTAGTTATGAGCTCGGGGATCATCAGCAAAGTTCACCACATTATCCATAGCTTTGGTATTTAAATCATCAAACTTAAATCATGGCATGTATAGGATAATGGTGTTTTGATGTGATGAACCTTGGTTTTGTACAAAAGCCATGCGAAAATGGCTTATTTAAATGTTCAAATTCGGTTTTGGTTTAATCATGGCATAAGCCTACTTTAGTTACTATGATATGTGATATAAATGGATGATGTTTGTGATATTTATTTTGTGTGTATAGGTTGTTTTGTGATTTCGATTATATGCATATAATTGACCTTGTTAAATTTTAAATTTGTTTCGAAATGTTTGTTTCATTGCATGAGAGATTTATGTTTTAAATATGTCTATAGGTGGTTAATGTCTTGTAATGATGGATAAAATCTTACTTAGTTGATCATGATTTTGTGTGATAAGTTTTATAAATTTATAATTAATCGTTCTTGAAACTAACTATTATCACGATGAAGGCAAGTGTACCTATCGAACAGTAGTATAGTTTTAGCAAGACCGGATTGTCGAACCCAAATGAACTAAAAGTACTAGTAATGACTGTCTTTTTATTATCTAGCCTAAGAATAATGGGGTTTGTTTTAACTAACTAATTAGCTAAACTAAGAATTCACAGAAAATAGAATTGGGGAATTACTTTTGGAAAACTCGATTGTTGAGACAATACCTAAGGAAAAATCCACCTCGACTTCACTTGTTATTTTGACTTTGAATCGGACGATTTATTCATTTGACTTGATCCATAGAAATCCTTAAGTTATATTATTATCTCTCTCGAGACTAACGACGTCTAACCCTAAGTTGAATAATTAGAACCTCTTTCTAATTAACTTCCTAGGGTTGCATTAACTCGATCTATGGATCCCCTTATTAGGTTTCACCCTAATCTGGCAAAATCTTGTCACCCTATCTCTAGGCGCGCAATCAACTCCACTTAATTATGATAATTGTACTCTTAGACAGGGTCTACTCCTCCTCTGAATAAGAGCTTAACTTGAATCAATATCCTGGAATATCAAAACAAGAATTAAGAACACATAATTAAGAACAAGTCAAATATTTATCATACAATTTAGAAAATAATAACAAGATTTGTCTTAGGTTTCATTCCCCTTAGGTATTTAGGGGATTTAGTTCATAACTAAAAAGGAAAACATCTCAGAAGAATAATGAATACAAAACATAAAGAAAACCCAAAACTCCTGAAGGGAAATTGAGGGGAGATCTTCAGTCTTGATGATGAATCCGGCTTCTGAGATGGATCAATCGGCTTCCTTCGAGTAATTCCTTCCTTCCTTCCTGTGCTCCCCTCTTTTCCTCCTCCTTTAAGGTGTATTTATAGGCTTTGGAATGCCTAAGAACCCTCAAAATTAGCCTTTTCTGAATTGGATTCAACTTGGGCTCGGCAAGGACATGCCCATGTGACACGCCCGTGTGCGATTACTTCAGGCCGTGCTCGAGCTTATTAGAATGGCACGAGCGTGTGGTCCACCCGTGTGGGTCGTGCTTCGATTCAACCAAATTGACACGGCCGTGTGGTCTACCCGTGTGAGGAGGTCCAGGCCGTGTTGATTTCATACGTTGGCCCATTTTCTCCATTTTTTGCCAGTTTCTCATTCCTTTCACTCTCCTATGCTCACCTAACTATAAAACATGAAATTAAGGCATTAGAAGCATCGAATTCACCAATTTTAAGGAAAAATCATCCATAAAATATGCTAAGCATGGGATAGAAATATGTATCAATTACGGTTTATTAAATACCCCCACACTTAAGCATTTGCTCGTCCTCAAGCAAAATCCTTAACTCATAATCAAAATAAATCTTCTCAACTTATAATCTCTACCAATAATATCTCAAAATAATCCATAGGTAACCATATATTGAAAATTCAACTGAAAGAACATCAAAGTTTCAAATTGAAAATTCAACTGAAAGAACATCAAAGTTTCAAACATTCCAAGTTGAGTATTTTATCACGAAAACATAGGTGTCTCCCCTCATCTAAGTAATTACCTTTGATTCAAAATGTCATAGAGTTTCACATCCTCACTAAAGATTCACTCAAATCACTCAAGGTGTTTAAGAACAATAAATGAATCACTCAATAGTCAATAATGAAATGTCATTACCATAGGCTTGCATGAAAATCAAATCTCCACCACTATAAATTGAGATGAAACATCAATCAAAAGGTCTTTAGAAGGTTGTAACGTGGCTTTGGTTAGAGGGTGTGGTCACAAACTGGAAGAAAGGGTTAGAATCGAGATTGAATTGAAAAATTGCCTAACTAGAAAAATGACTACTCATCAATTGCGTACAATAGAACTTTTTCTCAGAATAAGGATTTTAACTTCTTTAGCTCAGAAGATCACTACTACTAATATGTATACATGTATTTTTTTTAAGAACAAGTCAAATTACAAAATGGAATAAAACATAGCTAAGCAATTATTCCAACTCAAATCTCGACAAAAATAGGAATCGAATTAATTTAGGGGATTACAACAATAATGAGTTATGGGTTAATATCGAGGGTACATCAATGAATCGCTTGTTAAGCTCAAGGGGGTTCACTAAGGGTTAATTTTGAAGGTAGGCTTTTATGGAGTGAGTGGGTTAAACCTAAGTGCCTTTATCATTTTGACATATCAAATCAAATGGTGTGGTCTTGACATGCATAATCAACCAAGTTCTAGAATAACAATTCAATACTGACACACTCATAATGAAAGTGAGCATTAAAGAAATAATAGATGCTCTAAAGGCTCAAGATCTCACAAAAATTATGACTTTTTGATGTTTTAGACTTGTGAATTCCAATTCAAGATAACACCTAAACTTGGGGAAACAACTTAAAATTTTAAATTCTTAAAAATCAACTTATCATGCTTAATTCTCTAATATCTTAAAGTTTAAACAATTAATGCATAAATGCCTATGTTTTAATTTAAGATATATCAATAAAAGTCATTAATCAATCAAAATTTATCCTAAACATGATATGGGAGCTTTTCAGGAGAACAAGACAATCATTCAGGGATTTTTCTGATATAAAAATGAATACCTCGCCACACTTAAGATGTACATTGCCTTCAATGTACAAAGATAGATGTATAAAAATAAGATAGGGAGAGAAGTGAAACTTCCTGAGTGATGAATGAATTTCCTTGAACTGGAGTTTGGGAGAATAATCAGTGTGAGGGTGGAGGAGAATACTCTGGTGGTGGTAGAGGTTCATTAGTCCATACGTCCTGCGCCAAAAGAATATTATATCTGAAGTTGGCTATGGTCGTGGTCGAGCAGGACATGGCAGTCGTGGAGAACCTTTCCCCGTGGAGTTTTTAGTTCGTATGTGATCATGAGCTAAGGAGCTCTTTATAACTGTGATAAAATTCAGAACTCTTTAAGAGGTATACTGAAGCATAATTACTCGTAATTAAATAGCCGAAGAATAAAAATTGTAAAAATTCGGGATAAAATAGTATTAAAAGGAAATAAAAAAATAGTTTCAAAATATAGAGATAAAAATAAAATAAATAATAGGTGTTTATAGAGAAATTAGGGAACACCGCTGTGGGGCACACCCGTGTGCTCTAATCTCAGCCCGTGCATTTCGTAGTTTTCAAAATTAGGCGTATTGGTGTACACAGCCTTGTTACACGGCTGTGTCGATCTCCGTTCGCTTCTCTCAGGCTCGTGTATGCAGGCGTACGCCCGTGTTTTTTTGGCAGGTTCGCCCACGGTTGCTTGGCACAGACGTGTCATGTACCCGTGTAAATTTGACAGGCTCAACCACGATTTCAAGTCACGAGCGTGTCACACTCTAGTGTTGTTTTGGTAGGTTCGCCCACGGCCATGTCGCACAGCCATAGCGATTTATCGTAGCCCATGTTTGGGAAAAATCTTTGCCCTGTTTTCACACGGTCCTAAGCACGCCCGTGTTCTTGGTCGTATCTGTGTGGAAAACCTGTATTGAAGATCTCCGTTAGTAAGTTAGGTGTTAAATACTAAAATTTAAAGAAATTAATATTGTTAGTTCTCGGGTTGCCTTCCGAGAAGCGCTTATTTATAGTTTAAGCTAGACTTACCTATCCATTAAATGGTCATGGTGGTTGGAGGAGTTTATACTCCTCATTATTGCTATCCATCTTATCAAAATAAGGTTTTAAACAGGTGTTTTTTACCTTAAAAATGCCGAACTTGGGATGACTTACCTCGAATGTACCGAATGGAAAAATGCTAAATACTATAAGAGGCATTTATTCATTTGGTTTGGTAGTGACAATGTGAGGATCTACGGCATCTAATAAAACTTTATCTCAAACCTTAAGTTGATTTGGAAAGGTATTAAGCTCATCCTGGCGTAGTTTTAGTTTATCGTGTGTTCTCGATTTATGTGTCTGCCATTCATCTAGCTCCTTGATTTGTAGCCTTCGTTCTTCAGAATAGGCCCTCTACTATTGCTTGAAAATGGCTAATGTACTTCCTTCAAACTCATTTCCTACAAAGTAGGTTGCACCATGTTATTAGTTTTAGTAGAATGGTTTAGACAATCACCTTCAATTTTTAATGTGTTACCAGAATTGCGAGCTTGAAGGGTGATTGTTTCGTCTCCCACACAAAGTGTGAGCTCGCCTGTGCCAACATCAATAATCGTTTTAGCAGCTGCTAAAAAGGGCCTTCCTAAAATCAAAGGAGTGTTGTTATCCTCCTCTATGTCTAGAACGACGAAGTCAACAGGAAATATAAATTTATCGATTTTAGCTAACATATCTTCAATAATACCCCTAGGAAATCTAATAGTTTTATCTACTAATTGAAGGTTCATCTTAGTCTGTTTGGGTTTCCCAAGACCTATTTGTTTAAACATCTTGTAAGGCATGACGTTAATACTAGCCCTTAAATCAGCTAATGCATTATTAACATCTAAACTACCAATTAAGTAAGGAATTGTAAAACTCTTTGGGTCTTTCAATTTATTGGGTACCTTATTCTGAAGAATGGCTGAGCAAACCGCGTTCAGCTCCACATGCGACTTTTCATCTAACTTTCGTTTATTTGCTAGAAGCTCCTTTAAAAATTTGATTGTGTTTGGCATCTACAAAAGTGCTTCAATAAACGGTAAGTTAATATGTAGTTTCTTTAAAAGTTTAAGGAATTTACCAAATTTTTCATCTGAGCGGTCTTTCCTTGTCGCATTGGGGTATGGCACACGAGGTCTGTATTCTGTACTTATCGATTTCTGCTCATTATGGTCGACCTCACCTTTACCTTTGCTTATCTCAGTTTCTTGCCTTGGTTCCAGTAAGGTGTGACTAACCCTTCTTCATCTTGACTAGTAATCACGTTGAGTTGCTCCATTGGGTTAGATTTTGTGTTGCTTGGCAAGTTGCCTTGTGGTCGTTCAGAAATCAACTTGGCAAGCTGTCCAATCTGAGTCTCGAGCCCTTGGATCGATGCTTGTTGATTCTTAAGTGCTGTCTCAGTATTCTGAAAATGAGTTTTTGACACCGATATAAATTTTGAGAGCATCTCTTCAAGGTTTGACTTCTTTTCCTATTGGTAGGGTGCTTGTTGGTAGCTTGGAGGTGGTCTTTGATTTCCTTGGCCTTCCCATGAGAAATTTGGGT
This sequence comes from Gossypium hirsutum, assembly GCF_007990345.1. Classification (NCBI taxonomy): domain Eukaryota; kingdom Viridiplantae; phylum Streptophyta; class Magnoliopsida; order Malvales; family Malvaceae; genus Gossypium; species Gossypium hirsutum. The sequence goes on from NC_053433.1 coordinate 110,609,127, forward strand.
GGTTGCTCCAACTTGCATTGTAAGTGTTACTATACAAATTGTTTTGGGGTCTAGCGTTATTATTACCCATATATTGGATTTGTTCCTCCTCGATGCTAGGGTTGAAGGGTAGATATTCTGTATACGCTCCTCCTCCATTTGAATCACACCTCATCACTGCATGTACCTGAGTAGAACCACACGAACCTTTAATCTTTTTATTTAAGAGTTCTACTTGGTTAGATAGCATAGTAACCGCGTCGAGGTTGAAAACACCAGCTACTTTCATCGGCTTTGTTCTCATAACTTGCCACTGATAGTTATTCAGTGACATCTCCTCAATAAATTCATAAGCCGCCTCAGGTGTCTTATTATTGATAGTTCCTCCAGCGACTGCATCAATCATCTGCCGAGTCGAAGGATTCAGGCCATTATGGAACGTTTGAACCTGTAGCCAAAGCGGTAACCCATGGTGAGGGCACCTTCTCAAAAGGTCATTGTATCTCTCTCGTGCATCTAGAGTGTTTCTAAATCCATCTGCACAAAAGAAGAGATATCATTACGTAATTTGGCTGTTTTAGCTGGTGGAAAATATTTTAATAAAAATTTTTTGGTTATTTGTTCCCAAGTAGTGATTGACCCTCGTGGTAACGACTTCAACCATTGTTTAGCGGATTCCTTAACGAAAAGGGAAACAACCGAAGGCGAATGGCATCATCAGAAACACCATTAATTTTAAAGGTATCGCAAAATTCTAGGAAATGTTGTATCATTTGAATTGTGTTAGGTTTCAGTTCAAAATTCTTTACAGCAATAGCAGGTCTAACCATACTTGACTCAGTTCCTATTAAATTAGGTTTAGCATAATCATACTTAGTGCACGGAGCAGGATTCTGATTAACAACAATCGTAGGAGGTAGCAGATTTTCTTGGTTTTCAGCCATCTCCTCGGTTGGGGTTTGAATATCATCCACTTGCTCGTTCTCTGTGTATCTTAAGCTTTGCCTTATTTCTCTTTGGTTTCTGCAAACTGTGCGATCGATCTCACTGTCAAAAAGTAATGGTCCTGACGGGTTTCTTCTAGTCATAAACTATAAAAACCTGCCAGAAAAAGGGAAAAGAAAGAATTAGTAATAAAAATTAGAATAAAATTTAAATTGCAGTAAAAGTAAATGGCTAAAGTCATAAAAATCGAGTGTTCCTAATATCTTAGTTCCTCGACAACGGCGCCAAAAACTTGATCGTGATTTTGTGTGATAAGTTTTATAAATTTATAATTAATCGTTCTTGAAGCTAACTATTATCACGACGAAGGCAAGTGCACCTATCGAACAGTAGTATAGTTTTAGCAAGACCAGATTGTCGAACCCAAAGGAACTAAAAGTACTAGTAATGACTGTCTTTTTATTATCTAGCCTAAGAATAATGGGGTTTGTTTTAACTAACTAATTAACTAAACTAAGAATTCACAGAAAATAGAATTGGGGAATTACTTTTGGAAAACTCGATTGATTGAGACAATACCTAAGGAAAAATCCACCTCGACTTCACTTGTTATTTTGACTCTGAATCGAACGATTTATTCATTTGACTTGATCCGTAGAAATCCCTAAGTTATATTATCATCTCTCTCGAGACTAACAACGTCTAACCTTAGGTTGAATAATTGAAATCTCTTTCTAATTAACTTCCTAGGGTTGCATTAACTCGATTTATGGATCCCCTTATTAGGTTTCACCCTAATCTGGCAAAATCTTATCACCCTATCTCTAGGCGCGCAATCAACTCCGCTTAATTATGACAATTGTACTCTTAGACAAGGTCTATTCCTCCTCTGAATAAGAGCTTAACTTGAATCAATATCCTGGAATATCAAAACAAGAATTAAGAACACATAATTAAGAACAAGTCAAATATTTATCATACAATTTAGAAAATAATAACAAGATTCGTCTTAGGTTTCATTCCCCTTAGGTATTTAGGGGATTTAGTTCATAACTAAAAAGGAAAACATCTCAGAAGAATAATGAATACAAAACATAAAGAAAACCCAACACTCCTGAAGGGAAATTGAGGGGAGATCTTCAGTCTTGATGATGAATCCAGCTTCTGAGATGGATCAATCGAATTCTTTCGAATAATTCCTTCCTTCCTTCCTGCGCCCCCCTCTTTTCCTCCTCCTTTAGGGTGTATTTATAGGATTTGGAATGCCTAAGAACCCTCAAAATTATCCTTTTCCGAATTGGACTTAACTTGGACTCGGCAGGGAGACACCCGTGTGACACGCCCGTGTGCGATTACTTCAGGCCGTGCTCGAGCCTGTTAGAATGGCACTGGCATGTGGTCTACCCGTGTGAGTCGTGCTTCGATTCAGCCAAATTGACACGGTCGTGTGGTCTACCCGTGTGAGGAGGTCTAGGCCGTGTTGATTTCGTACGTTGGCCCATTTTCTCCGTTTTTGGCCCGTTTCTCATTCCTTTCACTCTCCTATGCTCACCTAAGTATAAAACATGAAATTAAGGCATTAGGAGCATTGAATTCACCAATTTTAAGGAAAAATCATCCATAAAATATGCTAAGCATGGGATAGAAATATGTATAAATTACGGTTTATCATTAGTTGATAAATATTTTTGGTTATATGTTAGAACGAATTAAAGAGTACGGTTGTTCAATGGTTCGGCATTTATACACAAGTTCATGAGATTTATGGTTGGGTATAATACTTAGGGTTATGCATATGTGTGATTTTGGTTTGAGCATATGTCAAGAATGTAATCCAATATATGTTCTATGTATAGTTGCTATAAGTTTTGGCCTTATGATATGCGATAGTTGTTAATTATGCTTAAGTAGATATGTGCTAGTTAGATAAGAACTAGGACATATGCATGATAAGTATTCGGTGTTTACTTCCGGACCAAATTAATGGTATGAATGACATTTGATTTGGTTGTTATGGTAATTTAATTAATTTGGGTATTAGATTCATATGAGAGAATTGAATTGCTGAGGAAAAAAAATATGTGCACCTAACTTTCGGTCATGATATGTTAGTTAAGCTTTTATAAGTTGTTATATATATATGGTTTATAAGTATGCTCATGGTCAATGCAAAATAAGTTTAATAATCCAATAATGAAAATTATTATTGTATACATGTTATGTATTGTATAAATTGTTTTGATATATTTTGGATTATGTTAAATTAAGTTGTGTTGTGATTGATATGATTATTTAAGATTTGGAATTTGATTATGTTATAAGCATTGATGTGATAAAAACGTTGTTCTGTAATTTATAACGCGTATTTATTTGAATCGTAAAATAATCAGTAATGCCTCATAACCCTAATTCGGCGACGGATGTGTGTTAGGGGAGTTACATTAGAAACACGCCCGTGTGTCTAGGCCGTGTGGTTTACACGATCGTGTTCTTCGTTGTTCACTTCTCCTACGCCCGTGTGTCCGAACACAAGGCCGTGTGCCTTGCCCGTGGAGCTCACTGACTTATTTAAAATTTGAAAATTTAGCTCTAGGTTTCACACGGCCTAGAACACGACCGTGTGTCCAGGCTGTATGGTTTACACAGCCGTTTCGCACGCCCGTATGGATTTATCGTAGGCCATGTGCATGTTGATTTTGGGAAGTTTCAGCTCTATTTCCACACAGCCAAGGACACGCCCGTGTGTCCAAGCCGTGTGGGTCACTGTACCTTTATAAAAACACGAAAAATAGATAAAATAAATGGGTTAGTGGTGTTAATGCTCGGGTTGCCTCCCGAGAAGCACTTATTTAGAGTCTAAGCTCGACTCACCTCATATTTGCACGGTCATGATGGTTCAAGGAGTTGAGACCCCTCTTTCTCACTGTTAATTTTATTATCCACATACAGTCTAAGTCGAGTAATATTTACTTTGAAAGCACCGAATTTAGAATGATGTACCTCGACTGTGCCGTATGGGAAAACATTAAATACCGTAAAAGGAGTCGCTCCATTTGTATTGAGCTCTGAAGTAGAAATTCTAGGGTCCTTTCAATCTAACAATACTTTGTCCCCGACCTTAAATTGTTTTGTTTCATCTCCACACTCGTTGTAGTGTCACTTGGATCCATCGTGTACTTTTGGTTTCTCTTTGACATGTGTTCGCCATTCGTCTATTTCATCGATCTGAAGTCTTTTTTCTTCGTGAGTCGCTCTATTTTTGTTGCATGGATTAGAATGAAGCTCTATCATGTTCTTCCTAGAGGGTTCCTACAAAGAAGTTTGCGCTTTAACATTACTCAAGTTAACAGAAATTAAACAATCGTCTCAATTACTAGATATATTAGCAGAATCATGAGCTTGAAGTTGCTAAAAAGGGTCTACCCAGAATTAAAGGTACGTCACTATCCTCATCTATGTCTAAGAAAACAAAATCAACTGGGAATATAAATTTGTCAATTTTAACAAGAACATCTTCAATTATACCCCTAGGAAATCTAATGGTTTTTCAGCCAATTGAATGCTCATCCTAGTTTGTTTGGGTTTCCCTAATCCTAGTTGTTTAAACATCTTGTATGGCATAACGTTAATACTTGTCCCTAAGTCAGCTAAAGCATTATTAACATTTAAACTACCAATTAAACAAGGAATCGCAAAACTCTCTGAATCTTTCAACTTGTTGGGTAATTTATTCTGTAGAATGGCTGAGCAAACTGTGTTTAACTCTACATGTGACGCATCATCTAACTTTTGTTTATTAGCCAAGAGCTCCTTTAAAAATTTCACTATGTTTGGCATCTGTGAAAGAGCTTCAATAAACGGTAAGTTAATATGTAATTTTTTTAATAATTTAAGGAATTTACCAAATTGTTCATCTATGTGGACTTTCCTTGTCGCATTGGGGTATGGCACACGAGGTTTATACTCTCTACTTACTGGTTTCTGGTTACTGTGGTTCACCTCATCCTTACCTTTACTTACCACAAGTCCTTGTCTCGATTCTAGGTCAGGATCAACTAACCCTTCTTCATCTCGAATAGTAATCGTATGAAGCTATTCTCTTGGGTTAGTTTCGGTGTTACTTGGCAATCTTGTGGTTGTTCAGAAATCAACTTAGCAAGCTATCCTATTTGAGTTTCGAGTCCTTGAATCGATGTTTGCTGATTCTTAAGCACTGTTTCAGTATTCTGAAAACGAGTTTCTAACACTGAGATGAATTTTGTAAGCATCTCTTCAAGGTTCGGTTTCTTCTATTGTTGGTAAGGTGGTTGTTGAAAACCTGGAGGATGTTGTGGGTTTTGATTCCTTTGACTACCCTACAAGAAATTGGGATGGTTCCTCCAACCTGCATTATAAGTGTTACTATACGGGTTATTTTGAGGTCTAAAATTATTACCCATATAGTGGACTTGTTCCTCCTCGGTGCTAGGGTTGAAGGATGAATAATCTGTATTATGAACTCCTCTTCCATTTGAATCACACATCATCACTGAATGTACCTGAGTAGAGCCATACAAACCATCAATCTTTTTATTTAAAAGTTCTACCTGGTTAGATAGCATAGTGACCGTGTCCAGGTGTTTTATTGTTTAAAGTTCTACCGGCGGCTGTATCGATTAGTTGCTTCGTTGAGGGGTTCACATCATTGTAAAAAGTCTGAACCTGTAGCCATAAAGGTAACCCATGGTGAGGGCACCTTCTTAATAAATCTTTGTATCTCTCCTATGCATCATAAAGTATTTCTAAATCAATCTACACAAAAGAAGAGATATCATTCATCAATTTAGCCGTTTTAGCTGGTGGAAAATATTTAAATAAAATTTTTTCGGTCATTTGTTCCCAAGTGGTGATTGACCCTCGTGGTAACGAGTTCAACCACTGTTTAGCCTTATTCCTCAATGAAAAGGGAAATAACCGAAGGCGGATGGCATCGTCAGAAACGCTATTAATCTTAAAGGTGTCGTAGAATTCCAGAAATTTTGCTAAATAAGTGTTTGGATCCTCGTCCTGCAAACCATCAAACTGAACAAACTATTGTATCATTTGAATCGTGTTAGGTTTCAGTTCAAAATTATTTGCAGTAATAGCAAGTCTAACTATACTTGATTCAGTTCCTGTTAAAGTAGGTTTAGCATAAGATACATATTACGAGGAGCAGGATTCTGATCTACTAGATTTGCAGCAACCACAGGAGGTAGCGGATTATTTTGATTATCAGTCATCTCCTCAGTTGTAGTATGGATATCATTCTCTAGCTCTTCCTCTATGTATTGTATGCTTCGCCTTATTTCTCTACGATTTCTGCGAACTGTGCTTTCAATTTCACTGTCAAAAAGTAAAGGTCCTGATGGGTTTCTTCTAGTCATAAACAATAAAAACCTGCCAGAAGTAAAGAAAAGAAAAATTTTAGAAAAGAAAAAATTAAACTAAAAACAAAAAAGTAAATGCCAATAAAAGTAAAAATGGCTAAAGTAATAAAAATTAAGTGTTCTTAATATCTTAGTTCCCGAAAACGGTGCCAAAAACTTGATGGTCATGAAACTAACTAAAAATTTGACTAAGGCAAGCGCACCTGTCAAACAGTAGTATAGTTGTGGTGAGACTGGAAATATCGTATCCACGAGGACTAAAAGTACTAGTAATTACTATCTTTTTATTATCTAGCCTAAGAATTGAAGGGATGTTTTAAAAACTAAAATTAAATATCTAACTAACTAAGATCACGACAGAGATAAAGGTTGAAAAATATTTTCGAAAAACCGATGGAGAAGACAATACCCAAGGAAAAATCTACCTAGACTTCACTTATCACTTCTGAATTAGACGATTTATTCACTTGACTTAATCTGTAGAAATCTCTGATTTATGTTAGTATCTCTTTTGAGACTAAAAACAACTGACTCTAGGTTGATTAATTGAAATCTCTTTCTAATTAAAACCTCTATTGTCGCATTAACTCGATCTATGGATCCCCTTATTAGATTTGACTCTAATCCTGTAGATTTATGTCGTCTTATCTCTAGGATGCATCCAACTCCGCTTAATTGTAGGTGATCTATTCTTAAACAAGGACTTTTGCTCACTGAATAAGCACATCAAAACTTGAATTAATACCCTGGAATATTAAAGCAATGATTAAAACTCACAATTAAGAAGAAGAATAAGTATTTATCATATAATTCAAATAGTAATAAGATCCATCTTAGGTTTCATCTTCCTTAGGTATTTAAGGAGTTTAGTTCATAATAATAGAAAACATCTCAAGATTGGGAAAACAACAAAACATAAAGAACCCAAAGAACTTCTAAAGAAATTGAATGGAGATCTATATTCTTAAAGTAGATCCTGCTTCCGAGCTGATTCCAATGGCTGTCATAGAGTATTTTCTACCTTCTATTCTCCGTATGTCCCTTTAATCCTCTTCTAGGGTGTTTATATAGACCTTGGAATGCCCAAAATAGCCCAAAATTAGTTTTTTTCAAGTAGAATTAGACTTGGGCTCGACAGGGACACTGCCGTGTGCCATGCCCGTGGGATGGTGCTCAAGCCGTGTGTAATTCTGATTGGTTTACTGTCGACACGGCCATGACACACGGCCAAGGTAAGGGAGGTAATTTCTGAGTTAATGCTCAGCGCCTAAAACATTATTGGGGTGATAAAATTGAACGGCATAAAATCTCGTTCATTTTATCAGATACTTAATTTCTCGTTTTTATTTTTGAATAAATGATTTAGAGTATATATTCGGGTTTAGCATGTTTAAATAAATTCTGTCTAGGTGATTGGAACTTAAGCGGGACCACTTGTGACCCCTTCAATCTTTCCTAGGAATTTATTTTGACACAATTTCCTAAGAAATTATTCCCTAAATGGAAAAATAAATTTTTAGATTTTCAAATAAAAGAGTCAATTTTGATCCACATTTTAATTTGCAACTCAATTTTAAATTTTCATTAAGTCTAGGGACTTAATTGAATTATTTCTAAAATTTGATTGCTCTTTTTGTAAATAATAAAAACTAGGTGCTTCTCTTTGTAAATATTTTCAAAAAGCATCTAGAATAAATATTTTTAATATTATTTATTAATTTGATAAACCTTAATATATAATTATATTTATTATAATTTATATATTAATTTTTATCAACTTAGCTTAGAATTAGGATTAATTGTAATTTAATTATATTTTATGGTTATCTTAATAAATTAATGGCAATTGATAATTTCATATACATATATTTAATTATTAATTATTGTTAAACTTTGAGTACAATTAGAACTTAGGATTTTTTTTCATTAAAATTTTCTAAGAATTCTACTACAAATTTTATTTTTCCATCTATAAATACCATCAACCTTTCTCCCTCCATTCATTCATCTTCAAAACCCCAAAACACCAAACCCCTAAGTGCTGCAAGCCTAGCCCAGCTGACTGACCAGCACACACCCAGCAGACCGCCGCACGTCCAGCCCCATCGCCCGCCTATTGCTCCAGCCTCAGCTCGCGCCAAGCCTTCATTTGCGCGCGCCTGCTGCTCCTGCCTAGCAACTGTCCAGGCCGAGTCCTGCTCCAGGCCACAACGCATGAGCGCCTAGCGCCTTAGTGCCCACACTAGGCCTGCTGCCGAAGGGTCCTTGCTGCATTGCTGCTTCCACACGCACCATCCGTCCACACCAAGCCTTTTAGCCAAACCTTCCAACCCTTCTTTTAAATTGCCATCTTTTTCTTCATAATTATTATTATTATTATTTTTAAGAGTTCTTATATTTTTACAAAAAAAAAGTGGTAAGACCTAATTTTTTCTTAATTTTTAATTTTATTCAATTAGTTAATTTTTCAATTCATTGAATTATTTTTATTAAATTTTTTGAGAAAATATTTTTTCCATCCTATGATTAGGTTAAACCTGCTTCCGCTCAAATTGATGAAACACAAAACAAGTTCCACTGTGAAGAAGCCAAAGTGAGATACGAAAGTATCTTCAAGAATCAACAGATGCATCCAGAGAAAGGCTTTACATTAAAGGAAAGCAACTACAGAGACTTTATGGCACATATTCGTCAAGTTGCTGAAACCCTCAATTGGGAAATGTTTTGTGAAAAGAGACTAGTGTGGATGAGGAGCTAGTTCGTGAGTTCTATGCGAATTTAACTTCAAGTGAGATGACAGAAGTTCCAGTTCGTGGAATCAAGGTACCGATAAATTCAAATGCTATTAATGAGTTCTTTGAATTACCTAATTTCAAAAACGATGAATATTCCACATTAATGAGCAATATCTAGCCTGATAATTTGCAAGAAATTCAAGAGGAATTGACAGTTCAGGGTTCTACGTGGACTGTGTCAAAACAAGGAATCCACACTTGTCGAAGAGAATATTTAATTCCACTCGCGAAGGTATGGTTTTACTTCATCCGATTCAGCCTTATGCCTAGCTCACATGGGACTACAATCTCGTTAGAGCGAATGGTCTTACTGTACTCGATCCTAACTAGTAAGACCATTGACGTGGGAAAGATCATCTTGAGGGAAATACGGAATTATGACGTTAAACGCTCTGGCCCTTCTCACTTCCCCTTTACAATAACAATTCTATGCTTGAAAGTTGAAATTCTTACAAATGTAAGGAAGACAGGGTATAGCCAAGGCACAACCACGGATTGGGACCTCTACCTAGTAGCTGGAGACTCAGTTCTACAGAAACGAGTTGAAGGAAGTGAGGAACCTGAGGATCCTGATGAAGAAGAAAATCCCACGATGCAATCATTTAAAGTCCCTGATAAGGTAGAATAAGTGGGGCCAAAAGCTGAACCTAATGCTGAAACTTCAATGTTTAGAGCTCAATCGCCTAGCCTAGGCCTTCAAGATGAGCTATCAAAATTGATGGACTTAATGCAACATTTGCAATGGCAGCAACAAGCCTACTGGAGATACTAAAAAATAAGGGATGACTCGATGAGAAGTGCTTTTAAGAAAATATACAATGACCCTTTTATTTTTGTGTTTGAGTTCCCAGATTTCATATTTGAACCATAGAGTCCATTATCAAAGAAGGAGCAAAGCGATTCATGCAAAGGCAATAATGATGGAGCAAAAGATGAGTCCAATTCGAAAGGATCTGCAAATAAATAAAAAGGAGGGATCTTGACTTTACTTTATTTTTGTTCTTAGACTATTTTTAGGAATAAGTTTAATTAGGAATTTTTATTTTTGCATAATAAAACAAGATATGGAAATTATAAGTAAATATGAATAAGTCACAAAATATAAAGTGTGGCAATAGATATATACATGTCTAGGATTGGATTCAGAGAGAGTTTGGTACTTAAGCAGTCAAATAGACTCACCTCCTCTTTTCTGGAATCCTTTCTGGTTTATAGTATTTATTCACTTTAAACAATGAGGACGTTGTTCATTTTAAGTTAGGGGGACCGAAACTCAGAATAAAATTTTTGTTTTAATTATGATTAGGATATATTTTGTTTAAAAATTTGAATTTTGTTAAGTATGCTAAACTTGAGTATGAATAAAGTTCTATTATTTCAATAAATTATTATGTTAGCTTAATAATGACATGAATGTACTTTTAATAAAACATACAAATTCGTACCATAAAATTTTTAGTTCTTTAGGAAAGTTAGGTATGCATGAAAGTTTACGTCTTTAGAATTGACTTAGTAGTTTCTTAAGGCGAAATCCTAAGGAGCATGGAACGTTGAAAATGATTTAGGCAACTATTGTTTGGACCGTTTGAGCTTTTCAAGCCCACCATGGTAAATTTTATCCACTTTGAGACTATATGGCCTAATCTTATTTCGACCCTTGCAATATTTAGCCATTACTTTTCGCTTAATGATCTTAAAATTTTCCTAAACACTAGACTCAGTACTATTCAAAATGTTCTTCGAAAATAAGTTTTGAAGAAGTGACAATTGCTCGAGAATTGCAATACACAAAGTAAGTGCTCGTGTTAGCTTAAAAAAAAAAGAAGAGCACATGTATTTGAAAGAGATGTACAAAAGAGCATATGAAAGTCAAGTTGGTGTATCGAAGGTAAAAATTCCGAAGGTTCGATTGACGCTGAGTCTAGGGTTTTAAACTAAAATTTATCCATCTTTCACCTACCCCTAGCCTAGCCACGTTACAACCTTGATAAAGACTTATTGATTCAAAGTCCTAATGCTACCTACATTAGTGGAGAAAAATTGCTACGATCAACATATGAAGACATAAGTTAAGCTTAATGATTGCAGCTTAGTCTTGAATAAAGGAATAAAAATCAAATTGGTAAGGGTTAACATGTTTTTGTTACAAAAGCATTTAGTCTAAATTTTGCTATTATAATAAGTTGTTGAATCTAATTTGAACGTTATACTTAAGTAGCATAACTATCATATTTCTTATTTTTGAGCATGAGTATATCAAATTCATAATCTTAGGGAGATTGTTGTTCTGAAGGAGTTTTTCAAAAGTGCTTCTGATAAATTTTTTTCAAAATTTGTGCATTACTCGGGACGAGCAATGAATTAATTTGGGGGTGTAGAAACACAAAAATTTATATGCTTTTTCATACCCATTCTTAGTTAAATTCATTCAAATCCGGTTAAATTCTTGTCGAAAAATAATTAAATATTTAAATTGTGTTTAAAATATGAACATGGTGAATTTTAGTTAATTTTATACTTAATTTTGACTATTTTCGACAGATTCGTGCAAAGGACGAAAATTGGCTCTGCTGGTACTGCTAAAAACACAAAACCAAGAAGCAATTTGAAGTATCGAGGCACATTAATTTCCAGCCTAAGACGGTTCAAAAATGTGTATTAATTCATAATTTAATTAATTTTAATTTATTCCCCATTTAATTTGGGTTAAATAAATTTTTTTAATTAATTATGGAGAAAGGGTCCAGTTGAACCGCACTGGTCGAACCAAATTGAGTGAACCGAACCTGCCACTAATTGGGCAGCCCAGAACAGTCCATATACTGACCCAAATCAGCATTTTAACTGATTAAATATGCTTGCAAAAAGGCCCTTGAAGGACTTCCAAATTGCATTCAAACCCCACCTTTAATTGTGGCTTTGTAGATTTGTCCCAGGCTATTTTTAGCAAAGTTGAAAGTCTCAACTTTTGCCAAGTAGATGGCCTGTCATAGGGGGGCCTTTTGGCTGCTGGAATTTGCTATTTTTAGCAACCACAATCAGCTATAAAAGCCACCCCTTGCTGATCATTCAAACCAACCCTCAATCCCACAGCATTCTCTCATTCTCTCTTCTCCTCTCTCACTTTTCTCTCCATTTTTTTCATCCCATTTCCCTTTTTGTTCAAGTGCCGATTTCTTCTCTTGGGAAAGAGGCTCTCATCAGCCATTTTGAAGCACCAATTAGGTGTTCATGCGCCACTTTGAAAGCTGAGGGCAATGAAGAACGAAGAACGGAGAACGGAGCAACTAGTCAAGCCACGGATAAACACCGGATTTGCTTCTTATTCCCTATCTCTTTAATTTTTGTTGTTGTTTTGACGAACATGTTTATGAATATTTATGCTATTGAAATGGTTATTTTAATAAATTTAGCTTAAATTAAGTTTGTGTTGGATTGATTATATTTTGCTTGCTTGAATTATTAAAATGATGTTTATGCTGTTATAGGCCTCGGTAAATTGCTTGATTAAGTAAAATCATGCCTAAGTTATTCATGCAATGTAATTGTTAAATAACTAATGAATTAATTATTAAATCGTATTGAAATTATAATTAATAGACACAATGCTTAATCAGTGCATGTTTATTCTTTTAAGGTAGCTGAAGTTTAAATTAGCATTGTATTCGGCGATACATATGCCATGCATAACTTACAAGATTTTTGTGATTAAACTGTTTCAAGGTAGAAATACCATGTTACCTCACTTAATCTTTTATCTGCTTGTGAAGATTGATTAACCGCTTGGATTGACATTGAAAAATGTTCAAGAGATTGATTAATTTAATAAGTATGTATGAGCAGTAATTAGCAGATTACCGAGTTGCCGTGAATTCATTCGTAGCAATATAAACATAAGTTTAATAATTCTAAGTTAAAGAAATATAATTAATCCAACACAAGTATGTTGTCTTAATTAAATCTTATTTGAAATCGTGCATTAGATCTCCTTTGTTTTATTTTAATTATTTACTTAGTTTTTAAATAGTTTTTGACCATCTTTTAAAACCAAATTATTTTTACCTCACCAAAGTGTTTTACAATTAATTTCATAAATAATTCTTTTTACAGTCCCTATGGGTACAATAACTCGACATTTACTTGTCATTTTATTACTTTTTGCGATTGTGTACACTTGCACATATTCTTTCGTTCTAATGACAAAGGGCCGTGATCCCGCGAGGGTGAGCTAGCTAACCCCAAAAACTTGAAAGGTTAACGGTCAAATTTAACTTTTTGTAAAAGATTAAAAGCCAAGATGTAAACATTAAACCGAAGTTAAAATTGAGTTTAGCTATGTACTATTCTTGTATGCCTTGAAGTAATTGAATTATACAAAATGGAATGAATGTTTATATAAAGACCTTTGATTATATATGGCAAATATAATTTGGTCCAATATATCAGCTTCGTTTATTATGAATTTGTAGCATGAAACCTCCATTGTTTACAGATTTGAAATGGCATAAGAAAACCCAAAAGTGCTAAGACAGATCCTGGGGAATTAAGATGTAGCAATTTATCATAAAGATTTTTTGGAAATCCATCGATTGAACATTACAAAACATTCCTTCGGTTTGAACTCTGGAGCCGTGTGACCTCCTCCTTGCAACACACCACACTCCATTACAAATCATTTTCTTCAGGAAAAAAAAGTCATAACTCTATTTGCACTATTCTTGCCTTTACAGTTGCAAATGTTAAGTTATTTCCATATTCTCTCGAATATCTGCAAAAAGCAAGCGAAATTTAAGCTCTTACACATATGGGAAACAAAATCTTTATATATATAGTCATAGCCTCACCCTGCAACTTGATCATCAACAAACCATGGCCTCCAATCATCAACAATGGACAAATTCAAGGACTTAATCCATGATTCGGTTCCAACGTAGGGAACAAGTCTGTCATGATCACCACTGTAAAGAAATCTACAATCAGCAATCACTCATAAAAAGAGAGCTTTAACCAACGGTTCTAGGTATGCGACCTGTATATTAGAGCCCTGTAGCCCTTTGTATTGAGAGATAAATGATAGTCTACAACACTCCCAACATCTTTATCATAAAGTAAGCTTTCATTACATCTTATCCATTCTCTGATTGTTCCCTGGTAAATCAATGTCCGGACTGAGTTAATCTAACTTAGTGTCAGTAAAAGGGGCATGAGAAAGAGTAGTAATATAGTTTACCTTTCTGATACCAAGTGCTTGCTGGACACTGTCATCAGATGCCCAAATCTTGCAAAGGTAAGTATTGTAGTTCTGTATACGGTTTTAATCAAATATAAAGTATTAACATAAATTTATGGTAAGACAGATTAATTAGCAAGTGACAGAGACATTTACTCGACATCCGAATTTAGGGTACTCGGCAGGCGCCTGCAGGCAGTCTTCTTCACGTGTTTCTAGGAAGTATTTCCTTTCATTGACCGAACTATCCGGTGGATCAAAGTCACTAGGGCACTCAGGCTCCAGGATATGTGGCTTGTTTATGTGGGCAATGCACTATGAAAATAGTGAAACTTTGTTCTTTACTATTCCGGTGAGATGATATACTGAAAAGGGTAAACTACATCATCACTAAATTATGAATAATTTTTCATTTGTCATTTAACTAAAAAAAAGTTAAACTTTGATCACTAAACTATTCAAAAACTTTCATTAAAGTCACTGAGCTGTTAAATTTTTTTTATGTTCAGCTAACGAGCTCTAAATGACAATTCGACAACTAGTATGGTGGATTAGTACCCATAGACGAGTAGAACAACAAATATTAGATCCAAGTTAATGTAACAGTCAATGTTGAAGATAGAAAAGAAAACTGTTTGAATTTTGATTTGCAAATTCATAAATAGTGACATCTAATATTGTTTCATGACAAAAAATTGAATTGTAGAAGAAAAAAAAGAAATAAAAGCTTTTGATTGGTGCAGACACTACGAACAGAGAAAACCAACATCGATTTTAATAGCTCAGTGACTCCAATGAAAACTTTTCAATAGCTTAGTGACTAAATTTTAACTCTTTTTAGCTAAGTAACAAAAACAAAAACTTAAACTATACTTTTCCATAGTTTAGTGACTAATGATGTAGTTTACCCTAATGGAAAAATAAAAGAGAACAGGTTCATTTGCTTGATTACCTCTGAGATAGCTTGAAGATCTTTTGCACATATTACATTACTCATCTCCACTTCTACGTATTCTTCTTTACAATTCCTTTTGGCTGACTGCAAAGAGAAGTGCTCAATGAACATATAAACATACAGTTTTATTGACAAATCACTTGCAATTAAGGGTTTAGTCCATTGACCTCATAAAGTTCATCAGAGATAAGTGCCATACGATTATAAAATGGGATTTTTGAGTTGTCATCATATTTCAAACCCGTTGCAGGATTACCGACCAAATACCCCTGCAACAAGTGCTAAAATCAAAGACTCCATAGGATGGCATAAAGTGCAAAAGTCATCAAGAAGTTCTCATCTTCGATGCCTAAAACCGTGACATTGGTCCCATTAAAAACAATATAAGCTAAAACATTAAGTTTAAAGTGGGGTAACACACTCTTACCATCTGATATTGCATGAACAATGATGGGAACAATTTTCCCAGCGTATGAATCACCAGCAATATAGAGTGAGTTTGTGATGAACTTGGGATGACTTTGCAACCATTGAACAGACAAGAAGAAATCGTTGAAAACATTTCGTTTTTAAGTTAAGACTATTCACAAGTATCAGTTGTCTTCACCTTCCTCAGAAAATTATACACATCATTAGCAAACCTTTTATCCCCGGTCTCAAAACCTTGCAATGTCGTTGAATAAGAAAATCCAGTGCCAACAGGTGCGTCTAGGAAGATTATATTTGCAACCTGAATAGTTATTGATGAAGTTGGTTCAGCATGCAACAAACTCGACAGCATGCAGGCCATGAAGACCAAGTCATGCAAGAGCTGCTGATGCAAGCTTATTTTGTTTATTTTGTAATTCCTAGTCAATGAAATGTAATCTTAGTTCATTTCTAACTAAGTTAGGTTGTTGACTGATGTAATTAGCTTATGTATGAACTGTAAACACAACTTTGTATAAGTTTACAAGCCAAAATTTCAAGTTTCCATGTAATTAGTGGAGGTAGGTGATGTTTAGGTAATTACTTACTGTTTTTGACAAGCTTAGTGCCTGGTTTATGTATTGGCATTGTGCCATTATGCAATTCATGAATGAAGTTCAGTTTGTTCATCAATTTTTCTCTTCATTTTTCTTAGCTTTTCTTTCTTTCTCTTGCTCGAATTCTCTTGTTTGCTCAGCAAGTCTCGAGACTTGCTTGACAAGTTTGCACTGAATCTGTTAGTTTCAGTTACAGCACCAACAATTGGTATCTAGAGCCTATTTCTTAAGGGATCTGTTACACAAATCCATAGCTTCATCAAGCTTTTCACCAGCTGCACCTCAAGTCCTCAATGGAGAAGGCTATCACATATAGGTGGTCAAAATGAAGACCTACCTGCAGGCTTTCGATTTGTGGGAGGTGGTCAACTCTGATGTTGAACCAGAGCCACTTAGAGCTAATCCAACAGTGGCTCAGATCAGGCAGCATGCTGATGAAAGGACCAAGAGGCACAAGGCTATGTCTTGCATCCAAAACTCAGTGTCTGATGTGATTTTCACAAGGATTATGGCCTGTGAATCACCAAAACAGGCCTGGGACAAGTTGCAGGAAGAGTTTCAAGGGACAGAGAGGATAAGGCAGCAACAGTTGTTAAACTTGAGGAGAGATTTCGAGAATTTGAAGATGAAGGAAGAAGAAACTGTCAAGCAATATTCTGACAGGATTATGGCTGTGGTTAACAGCATCAGGCTCCTTGGAGAGCAGTTCAATGAAGCTAGGATAGTGGAGAAGGTTATAGCAACTCTGCTTGAGAGGTATGAGGCAAAAATCTCATCTCTCGAGGACTCAAAGGACCTGTCCACCATCTCCCTGACAGAGTTGATCAATGCTCTATATGCTCAAGAGCAGAGGAGAGCAAGCAGACTGGAGGAGCATCAAGAAGGTGCCTTTCAGGCAAGAACAAATACTGCCTACAAAGGCAAGAAGGCTTGGAGAGACAAGCCAAAGAATGATGCTGTAAGGAGAGAAGTTCAGACTTGCAAGCACTGCAGAAAGGCTGGTCATTCAGAAGAAAAATGCTGGTTTAATCCAGATGCTGTGTGTCAGCATTGTAAGAAAAAGGGCCATGTTGAGAGAGTCTGTAAGAGCAAGGACAAATCAAGGCACAATCAGACTCAACAAATGAAAGCTGAGGCTCGAGTAGCTAAGGAGGACAGTGACCAAGAGGAGCAAGTCTTTGCTGTGTCATGCTCAGCTGCTCAGGAAAGGTCCTCATCTGGTTGGCTCCTAGACAGTGGATGCACCAACCACATGACACCTAATGCTGCAATCTTCAAGTCTTTAGACAGAAGCTGCAGAACTAAAGTCAAGATAGGAAATGGTCATTTTATTCAAGCTGAAGGCAAGGGTGATGTGTTGATATGCACCCTTACAGGTAGCAAAGTAATTTCAAATGTGCTGTTGGTGTCTGAAATTGACAGAAACCTGCTCAGCATAGCTCAGTTGCTGGAAAAAGGTTATTCAGTTGTGTTTAAAGACCACCAGTGCCAAATCAGTGATCCAAGTGGATCCAAACTGATGGTAGTCCCCATGGCTGATAAGAGCTTTGTGGTTGACTGGACAAAGAAGTCAGACATTGCCTATACAGCCACTTCAGATGAATCCAAGCTGTGGCATCAAAGACTGGGACATGCCAACTTCATATCGATGGCCCGAATGATCAGAGAAGACCTGGCTGAAAACTTTATCAACTCAGTGGACCATGATGATGTATGTGAAGTATGTTAGCTAGGAAAGCAGGCCAGACTCCCATTTCCCTCGAATCAAGCCTGGAGAGCCTCTGAAAAACTCCAACTGGCGCATACTGATGTGTGTGGCCCTATAAAGACTGAGTCATTAAGTGGAAACAGGTATTTCATACTGTTCATTGATGATTTCTCGAGATATTGCTGGATTTACTTCTTAAAACAGAAATCAGAGGTGGCCACTGTGTTTTGGAAGTTCAAAACTGCTGCTGAGACTGAAACAGGCTGCAAGGTGAAGACCATAAGGTCTGATAATGGGACTGAGTACACCTCAGCTCAGTTCCAAGCCTTCTGTGATAAGGCAGGCATCAAACATCAACTTACCAACAGATATACACCTCAGCAGAATGGGGTAAGTGAAAGGAAGAATAGGAGTTTGTTGGATATGGCCAGGTGCTTGATGATTCAGAAGAATCTGCCTAAAGCACTATGGGCAGAAGCAGTTAACACTGCAACATACATTCAAAATAGACTTCCAACCAAGGCTTTGGATCAAAAGACCCCATTCGAGGCCTGGTTTAGCTTTAAGCCATCACTGGCTCATCTGAAGGTCTTTGGATGCATCTGTTATGCATATGTACCTGCTGTTAAAAGGGACAAATTGTCTGAAAGGGCTCGACCTGGTGTTTTGGTGGGGTATAGCACTGTTAAGAAGGGCTATAGGATTTTAGATCCTTCAACAAACAAAGTGTCAGTAAGCAGGGATGTGGTATTTGATGAGAGGTCATGTTGGAACTGGGAAAGACATGAACCTGAAGAAGTTTCTGAAGAACTTGCAGCAGACCAAGCTGAGCCAGACCAAAATGTCCCTGAAATGGATATTGATGATGAACCAATCAGAGGAACAAGGTCATTGGCTGAGATTTATGAAAGGGCTCATGTAGCCATAGCTGAACCAAGCAACTTTGAAGAGGCTGAGGCTCAGCAAGGGTGGAAGCAGGCAATGGCTGAGGAGATCAGCATGATTGAGAAGAACCAGACCTGGGAATTGGTTGAAAGGCCAGTCAAAAGGAAGGTGATTGGGGTGAAATGGGTGTACAAAGCCAAGCAGAATGCTGATGGTACCTTGAACAAGCTGAAAGCAAGGCTAGTTGTCAAGGGGTTCAGTCAGAGGTATGGCTTGGACTACCTGGAGACCTTTGCACCAGTGGCTAGGCTCGACACCATCAGACTGCTGATTGCCTTAGCAGCACAGCTCAAATGGAAGATCCATCAACTTGATGTGAAATCAGCCTTTCTAAATGGTTTCTTAGATGAAGACATCTATGTTGAACAACCACAAGGGTTTGAAATAGCTGGCAGAGAGTATATGGTCTACAAACTGAAGAAGGCCCTATATGGATTAAAACAGGCTCCAAGGGCTTGGTATAGCAGAATCGATGGCTACTTGACTGATCTGGGATTCGATCGAAGCAAGAGTGAGCCAACACTGTATGTCAAGAAACAAAGGACACAAATACAACTCATTGTGTCCCTGTATGTTGATGATCTTCTAGTGACAGGAGGAGATCGAGTAGTGCTGGCTGACTTCAAGACCAACATGCAGGAAGTGTTTGAAATGTATGATCTTGGGGAGATGTCATATTTTCTTGGAATGGAGGTGTCTCAAGTATAGAATGAGATATTTTTAAGCCAGAGAAGCTTTGCCACAAAGATTCTGACCAGGTTCTCCATGCAAAACAGCAAGGCAACTAAAACACCTGTTGCTGTTGGAGAAAAACTATCGAGCCAAGGTGATTTTAAGAAAGTTTGTGAAACAACCTACAGGAGTCTAGTTGGTTGCTTGCTATACTTAACTGCCACTAGACCAGACATCATGTATGCTGTAGGATTGCTCTCAAGGTTCTTGCATTGCTGCAATGAGAAGTATTTCCAAGCTGCAAAGAGAGTGCTGAGATATGTCAAAGGCACTTTAAACTATGGTTTGAAGTACAGCAAAGAAGGAAATCTGAAGCTGGTTGGCTACACTGATAGTGACTGGGCTGGCTCGATAGATGACATGAAAAGCACCTCAGGGTATGCTTTTAACCTTGGTTTAGCCATGTTTTGTTGGAGCTCAAAGAAGCAAAGTCTAGTAGCTCAATCTACTGCTGAAGCAGAGTATGTGGCAACAGCAAGTGCTGTCAACCAAGCCATATGGCTAAGGAAAATATTGGCTGACTTGAATGTGCATCAAGAGGAAGCTACTGAGATCTTCTGTGACAACCAATCTGCAGTAGCAATTGCCAAAAATCCAGTGTTCCATGGAAGAACAAAACATTTCAGCATCAAGTTGCATGTTGTTCGAGAAATGGAACAAGCTCAGGAAGTAAAGCTGATCCACTGTAATTTAGAGGATCAACTTGCAGACATTTTAACCAAAGCCCTTAGTGTCACAAGGTTCGAATGTCTAAGAAAGAAGCTAGGTGTTTGCTCCATGCAAACCAAGGAGGAGTGATGAAGTTGGTTCAGCATGCAACAAACTCGACAGCATGCAGGCCATGAAGACCAAGTCATGCAAGAGCTGCTAATGCAAGCTTATTTTGTTTATTTTGTAATTCCTAGTCAATGAAATGTAATCTTAGTTCATTTCTAACTAAGTTAGGTTGTTGACTGATTTAATTAGCTTATGTATGAGCTGTAAACACAACTTTGTATAAGTTTACAAGCCAAAATTTCAAGTTTCCATGTAATTAGTGGAGGTAGGTGATGTTTAGGTAATTACTTACTGTTTTTGACAAGCTTAGTGCCTGGTTTATGTATTGGCATTGTGCCATTATGCAATTCATGAATGAAGTTCAGTTTGTTCATCAATTTTTCTCTTCATTTTTCTTAGCTTTTCTTTTTTTCTCTTGCTCGAATTCTCTTGTTTGCACAGCAAGTCTCGAGACTTGCTTGACAAGTTTGCATTGAATCTGTTAGTTTCAGTTACAGCACCAACAGTTATAATGAATGAGTAAGTAGAAGTTGCTAAGCATGAGCTATTATTATAGTATAGAATTGTTGAGGGACAGGATCCACGTCTCCTTTGAAGACTTCTCTCGGAAGAGCTGCTTATCCCTCAACAAGAATCATGAATGAATTAATGATATCACCTTTGTCCATGAGTAAGGGTTGAGAGCAAAAGTTGGTAAGCTGCCATTATACTCCACCATGTTAAATTGCAAGGGCGCTAAATTAACATCATTACACATGACTATGGAATCTCCTGTCGGTGATACTAAACACCAAAAATAATCAGAGATTTTACCTATCTCGAAAAAAAGACCAGAGAGAGCAGAGCAACCAGGGCCTCTAGTGAGCCATAGGATGAGAGGATCTTTTGAAGGGTCACGTTCTGATTGAATAAAATAATAGAAAAATTCCAGATCTCCCACCCCTATGTACCTGAAACACAATGACTAATCCTTGATAACATGATTCTGAAACCAGTAATATTAAAAATCACAGAAGGAAAGCATAAGCATAAGTGGATGAATGAGAAACTCACCCAGTTTCAAGCTTGAAGGGAAGTGAAGCAAAAAATCCAGGAAGAGACCTGATGTCTGAAAATGAAACCACATGCCTATTCCAAACCACAATGAAGACTATGTAGTAAAAACATAGTAACTGGGCATACTTTGAAAACATCCTCCCTACTTCCTACTTCTGTGGTTCACTTTCTATTAACATAAAAGAGCTGTCTTCGGGAAAGTATGAGCTCAAACTTATGAAGACATTTGAAATGGGATAAATCACTGCTTGAAATAATGATGATAAGCCTGTTAGGCTGTCACCGCGTATAATATTTTGATGGGTTGGATCAATTATTTGTATCCAACGAATTGACTAATTTTAGTTGACTTATAATCGATCTAATCCAATCGATTTAACTTCGGTTAATTAATTATTTTTTATATATGTAAAAGTAAAAGTAAGATAACATGGCTACTGCCCATTACAAAGTTAATTTATCCATACTGCCAAATACAAAAACAGAAACAGACAATAGACAATAGACAAGAATAATTAATGTTGTTTAAATTTTGGTTAAAATTAAATTAATCGATCAAATTAATTTAATTCAATTAATTAGTTGATTAATCGATCTAATTTGATCGAAGGCCAGTTAATAATTTTTTGAAAATTTGGCTATCGATTTTGTCGAAACCATTTTTCTTTAAAATGGCTGTCGACTTTTATTTAAAAACGGGAATAGAGTCGCCACCAATCCTTTTTATTTAAGCGTGTTCGGATCACCTAGAAATTTGGTCGTTTTAATAAAATATCTCGATTTACTAAAACAACGATTTTTTTGGCCTACAAAATTTGAGAAAACGGGTTCGGGAGTTGGTTACGTGCGAGGAAGGATTAGCACCCTCGTCACGCCCAAAATTGGTACCAAATTTATTAATTATCGTCTTAATGTCGAAAGTTGAAAAATTTTAAAAGAAATTTTAAAATACGATCCCTTTTTATGAATGTTGATTTTAAAACGCTTGAATTACATTAAAACGAGCATCAAAGACCTACTTGTCCCTAAATAACAAAATGCCACATCTTGTAAGTTAGGATGCGACGTTCGAATCTTCGGGAATAAGTTTGCCTTTAATTTTTATCGAAACTTCGTGTATTTTGGAATCTAAAAGGATATTTCGCTATTTAGGTTTAACAAGAAAATCGAAACTATAACGCCCCAATTTTCGGGAATTCTGTGAATGTTGGCATAGGTTTAATTATGTTAGTGGGCCTCTAGAAGGCCCAAGCTTAAGATAGAACCCGGCAATTTTAGTTAATTTTTGTTCCATAAGAAAAAGGGGGTGAAATTATGAAATAAAACCTATATGAAAATGTCTGAAAATGCTATAGGCTAAATTGAAGTGGCCAAATAAATAGGAGTGCAAAATAGGAGGATTTGCATGACAAACCTCCCATTTTACATGAAGTGGTCAGCCATCATGTTGTTGTAGACAATATGAGCACTTGATATCCATAATTCATGGTACAAATTGATAATGGGTTAGGTAAATATTCCATGATAATGGATTAGGTAAATATTCCATGATAATGGGTTAGGTAAATGTTCCATGATAATGGTTTAGGTAAATGTTCCATGATGAGAATTTCATGTATTTTGTATTAAAGAATTAAA
This sequence comes from Gossypium hirsutum, assembly GCF_007990345.1. Lineage (NCBI taxonomy): Eukaryota > Viridiplantae > Streptophyta > Magnoliopsida > Malvales > Malvaceae > Gossypium > Gossypium hirsutum. The sequence continues at coordinate 110,632,320 of NC_053433.1, forward strand.
TGGATGAAATATGAAATTTTATTAAAAAAAAAGGGGGGTGAAAAGAACAAAGTTTTGTCCATCTTTGTTCATCATAGCATAAAGTTAGAGAAGAGAAAGGAGAGGAGAAAGCTCTTGAATGTTCGGTCACTTGGGGAAGAAAATTGAAGGTAAGTTCATGGTAGTTTGCTTCTATCTTGATGTTCATGAGTTCTTCTTGATTCTACCTTAACTCTTGAAGCATATTTTGGTTTTTGGTTGTGTTGTGAGCATTTGGTCATGAATTAAAATTAAGGAAATGGTTGTTGTTTCATGTTCTTTTGATGAAAAATGGAAGATATGTGAAGTTGAGCCAAACAAATGAGCATGCATGTGCTTAGATGCTAAGGGGAAAAATTGGCTAATATGTTGTGCTTTAAAATGATGAAATGGAGATTATATACTTAAGTAAAATCATAGATATGTGATGATTGATTGGTGATATACATGTTTAAAAAAAACATGCATGCAAGTTATGTGTGAAAGAGTGATTTGGTAATAAATTTGCTTGGGATAGCAGCAGTAACGTGAATTTGGAAAATCACCATAAATTGTGGGAGATGAGTTAGAAGCTGAATAAATTATGTAATTAAAGCTTAATGAGTCTATTTTCAAATGAAATAAACGAGAACATATTTTGAATTCTGTACAATGAGAAATTTGATTCGTAATGAAGAGTGGTCAGATTAGTCAAACAGTGAAATATAGGAAACTTTAAGAAAAATCTGGTATTGATTGGCTAAACCAAAAATTCTGAAAATTTTATGGATAGAATGTGACAGCCCAAAGTTGACCCTAGTCGGGAAGTAGTTTCGGGACCGCTAAACCGAGTCACCGAAATGTTTGAATGTGATACTTATTGTCTAGAATATGTAATTATGAATGTGTGAAAATTTCAAGCTTCAATTTGGTTGATTTCATGTGAATTTAGTCAATAGGACTTATGTGAGAAAATTCTAAAATGTGATAGGTCAATGTGTGAGGACCTATTAGTGCATGTGGACAAAGGGGGGACTTGCATGTCAAATTCCCCCTACTAGTAGTGGCCGGCCATGACAAGCATGGTAGACTAAGTTTGATGGCCAAGACATGTCATAGACATGTTTTGTTGGTGCATCATGGGTGGAAAAAAATAAAATAATAGGCATAGAAATTAAATAATGAAAAGGAGTTTGATGAATACATAAAAAAAAGTGTGTAGTTGATTCTTTCCCCCCCCATTGCCGTGAGCTAAAGAAAAGAGAGGAGAAGATCTTTGTTCATCCTTTTCTCACCTTCATTTAGCCTAAATTAGAAAGAAAAACAAAGAAAAAATTTTCTCATCCTTTGGTTCATCCTTGGCCAAAAATTTTAAGGAGGAAAGAAGAAGAAAGGTGAAGAGATTCGGCCATGCATGTAGCTAGGCTAAGGTATGTTTGATGATGTTCCATGAGATGCATGCATGTTTTAGTTGTTAGCTTGAGTTCTACCTAGCCCATGGTCTAAATCTTGCTATGTGATGGAAATGGCACTTGACCATGGATGCATCATTCTTGGTTGGTGTTTGATGTTGTGGTGATGAGGCATGAGGATGAGTTAAGATTCGGCCTAGGTGGAGGTTGTGTTAATGCCATTGCATGCAAAATATGAAGCTTGTTAATGATACATGTGATGATGGCTTGATGATTCTTGAACCTCCTTTTTAGCATTTTTGTGTGAGCACATATGTGCATTGGTTGCTATATGGAGAAGAATCGGCTAGCAAGATGTGTGCTAAGGCCGAATGTAACTTTGCATGTTAATGAGCAATGCATGTGTTAAATTGATGAAAAGGGGGAGGATGCTTTACTAGTGTGTATATGTGTGTATTAAGTGTTGAAATCGACCCCAAAAATAGACATGCATATTCGGCCAAGGGGAAAGAAATTAGCTAATATGTTGTGTTGATGCATGATTTTTGCATGTATGAGACTTTAATGTCTAATGTATAAATATGGGCTAAGTGCCTTGTGTTCATCTTTTTGATGCCTAAATGATGAAATCATTTTATTTGTTTAATTAAGCTCAAGAGCAAAGGGGAAATAAATCCGATAAAGGGGAGGAAAAAGTGGTTGAATAGCTAGCGGAATCGTTCGACAACACCCGAGGTAAGTTCTTGAGTAAGAGAGCTTAAATTACGATGTGATTAAATCATGCTCTATGTGTGGCTACTGAGCCGAATGTGCAAGGACGATATGTGCCTTGTGTTTGAGTTTCGCAAATGAAAATGAAATATGAATGTGCCATGAATTATTGTTAGATGTGCATGATTAATTGAATGCTGTCCGGGCTAAGTCCCGAAGGCTTTGTGCTAAGTGAATATATCCGGACTAAGATCCGAAGGCATTTGTGCGAGATACAAATTCCGGGTTAAGCCCCGAAGGCCTTTGTGCGAGATACTAAATCCGGGTTAAGTCCCGAAGGCATTCGTGCGAGTTACTAAATTCGGGTTAAGTCCCGAAGGCATTCGTGCGAGTTATTAAATCCGGGTTAAGTCCCGAAGGCATTGTGTGAGATACTAAAACCGGGCTATGTCCCGAAGGCATTTGAACGAGGAGCTATATCCGGTTAAATCCCGAAGGTACGTGATTTGGTAATGAATGAGCTTGCTGTAAAATTCCAGCGAATACTCGAAAAACATCCCAATATGGGGAAATGTTACGTATGTGTTGAATTTAATCGAGCCCTTACAAATAAATGTTCGCTCAGTTGATAAACGAGCTACCGGCCTTCGGCTAAGTTAGTCTATTGTGTATGTACATAAGGGTTGTTAATGTTGTGAAGCAAGTTTGATATCGGTAAATTGCGTATTATGAAATATTCCGTTTAGCTAAATGTGTGTTATTCTTTGTTTATGCTGGAATTCCTTGCTCAAAACTTACTAAGCATAAATTGCTTACTCGTTACACTGCTCCTCTGTTTTATAGATTTTTGGTTCTCCAGCTATCGGACTCGGGATCTTGAAGTCGAAGTCGCCCACACTATCAAAGGCTCTTTTGGGTACTATTTTGGTTGAATTTTGATATGGCATGTATAGGACTACCCATTGTTGTTTTTCGAGTACTTTATGAAATGTATAAGTGTACAACCATGCGAAAATGGCTTGTAGAAGTGGAGTATGGCATTAGACCATTCGTGTTTATGAATGTATAGATGGTTTCATGATGTAACTATAGTTGGAATGGAAGTGTTGAGCAAATGATCAGCCATTGGAATGGCTAAGTATGATCATATGTGGGCATATGTATGACAAGGCCCTAGTTGGTCCATGAAACCCCGAAAATAGGTAAGGTTTACTTTGAAAACAGAGGCTGACAGCAGCAGTGGTGTGGATTGGAAAAATCACAAGAATTCGTAGGAGTGGAATTAAATAGTGAATAAATTATGTAATCGAACCTTGATGAATCTACTTTCATATGAAAGTAACGAAACAATCATATGAACAGTACAGTAAGAGATATTCAGGTTCTTGTGGAACAGGGCCAGAACAGTTTCTGGATTCCCTGTTCCGAATTTGGAAATTCACTATAAATTGACCAGAGATAATTAGGAGTCATACCATATATGTATGGATTCATCTCTGATTCTAGTTTCCATAGAAACATA